>NC_141535.1:232655000-232955000 GCF_021556685.1 Rattus norvegicus | reverse complement strand
ATGGATTGGCATTTAGGTAGGAGTTTTATAAAGGTTTGAGATGTCATTGTTTGGACAAAACAAAGGCAGTATTTCCTCTCTTGCCTTCCCCTCCTCCTAGCCTACTTCTCTCCACCTGCTTGAGGAAAGCTGTATTTCTTCAGACAAGCCTCATAATTGCCCCTCTGTGCCTGATTTGGGGCTCAGGAAAGGCCCATAGCATCTGTAAAGCTGGCAGCGAAATGGTATTTCCAGGCAAGCACAGGGTTGCTGGGTAGTGAGCCAATCCACTGCTTTGTGCGAGCAGCTGAGAACCTCGCCGGAGTATTACCACGGTGTTCAGTAACACAGACCTGTGCCACGAGCAAGAGCAAGGAGAGCTCTGAGCAAGTGTGAGGGTCAATATTTATAGACCACTACGTAGCTGCCTTACAGAGACACACGGAGAAACACGCGGACACCGAGAGCCAGGCCAGGAGAAAACAGTGGCGAGAACTTGAATTTTGAGCTGTTCTAAAAAGAAATTTCTTTCTGTCAGGTTCAAACTTCGGCTGAATCACAACCATTTGGCGCTGAGCTATGACAAGAGAGCAAACAAAAAGTTAAAGGAGCAACTCGGCCATAAGTGACAGGTAAGGGGTTAACCAGTTTAGGCTGGCTTTTACTTGTAAAGCCCACCTCCCTCCAAGGTTGGCTGCTTTGCATCAGTGGGCAGAGGGCTGTGGGGCTTGGTACAGCTGTAAGGAGGGGCCGCCTGCTCCTACGAATGTTCCTGGAGGCAGTGGAGGTTTGTGTACTCCTGCTGAGAATGCCGGACCTCCTTAGTGCCCCAGTGTGGGTGGTGGCAGCCGCGCGCTCAAACATTGATTTCATACTCTCTTCGTCTATCAGACTGAAGCCCGCCTGTTGGGAACTTCCTACTTAACTTGATATAAATAGCAAGGCATTAGCGTTAGTTAATTTTGTGATCTAAAGATGGAATATAGAAAGTTCACATCAACTTGTAGCGATGTACTTAACTGGACAATATCAGAATGTGGAAATGGGGATTATGGACAATACAGGGTCTTTTTGACAAAAGAAATCTTCAGGGGGCAGGAGACTGAAATACTTACTACTGTCTTTTGGGAGGAGATGAACCTGGTGTGACAAGAATAGTTTTCTCTGGATAAAGTACTAAAGACAGAATTTAAGAGGCAGCCCCCATGCTTGTCTAGATGACTTGCAGTTGGGTTTTTAGGAACTAAGTTCCTTTTCTTATATTCAACCCATGTCAGCACCCCTGCATGTGCATTACAGTGGGGTTTTTCTATTACTGCAGGCAGCAGGTTAAGGGCGTCTGTGTGTGCATGTGTTGCTGTGGTGTGCTTGACTATTCTCATTTCTGATAATTTAAATGCAACAATGTTGCAGGGCACAGAAACCACTTTGCTCCTCGTGGGTTCTTGTTCAGAACGCTCCCCAAGCGTATATGCTTTTATTATTTATGTCTACTCTACGTGGTTTAGAAAGTCAGTGTTTTCCTTCGCTAGACCTGTGGCACCAAGGAGATGGAGATTACCCAGCAAAATAACGAAAGCTTACTTGTTTGATTCTTACATTGTGAAACTACAAGTGATCGCGTGATGTTTGGACATTTCTAGGTTCTGTTACAGGTGACAGTTTGACTGCCAGTGAGTTTTCTGTACTACCACTGTACGTATTTAAGCTGGAAACAAAACCTATTCTGCTGTGGGGTTTAAATGATCGTCCAGTAGAGCTACAAGGGAGAGCTAATATGCAGAGTTATCAAACAGAAAGCAGCTGATTTTGAAATATGATGGGACGTATCAAAATGGAAGGTGGAGTAGCTTAAATGAAAAGTGTGGCCTGAATGAGGCCACAGCTTATACAGAGTCACTGACGTTGACTGATGTATACTTTGGGGGGCGTGGTATTATTGATACTGGGTCTTTTTATATACCCATGATGATCTGGTACTTGATGTTCATGCTACACCTCAGCTTCCTGGTATGATTGCCAGTGTCAGTAACCACACCCAAAGTGAGGGTCTGTAGACAGAGTTTCTCTTGTCACCCTGCCTGTCCTGGAACTGTCTCTGTATACTAGACTAACCTTGAACTCAGAGATCTGCCTGCCTCTGCCTCCCAGAGTGCTGGTATTAAAGGCGTTCTCCAAATCATAAGTTGTGATATATATATATATATATATATATATATATATATATATATATATATATATATATATATATAGGCTGTTTCCAAATTCTGCCTGCTGTGAGAGCATTTCTGAACAGGAATTAGCAGTTGTCTCTGTAGTAGGGAATACAGGGTCTCCTGGGAATATGCCCAGGGGTTGTATGCCTGGATCATGTGACAAACGTCTTCTTTGCTCTTTGAGGAACCCCAACCCTGATTTCTATAGTGGCTGTACCAGTTGGCATTGCCACCAACAGGGAACAGGCGTTTCCTTTTTCCACATTCACTCCAGCATTTTTTAAGCTTAGCCATTCTGAATTGGGAAAGAGGAAATCTCCAAGTAGTTTTAATTTACATTTCCCTGATTGGTAAGCATGATGAATATTCCAACTGCTCCTTAGCTATTTGTATTTCTTCCTTTGAGGACTCTCTGTTAAGTTCCAGGCCCTTTATTTTAATTGGGTTGTTTGTTTTCTTGGTATTTAATTTTTTTCTTTTAGAGGGGTTGTTGTTTGTTTAGTTTTGGGAGTTTGTTCATTTGGTACTAACCCTCCATCAGATATATAGCTGGTAAAGATTTTTTCCATTCTTGAGGCTGCCTCTTGAATTATGTGAATCATAATTCAAAAACTTTTTAGTTTCATGAGGTTCCATTTGTCGATTATTGGTCTTAATGTCTGTGCTCCCAGGGTCCCGTTCAGTTCTCCTTTATTAATTTGAAGGCTGAACTGATCCACATCTTTTCTTAAAGTTTATATTAACATTTAATGTTTGTCTTGTCCTTAAAAAAATCAGTGTTTTTTTTTTATAATTTGTTTGAGAACTTTCCTTTCAGTTTGAGAATATGTTTCATTTATGTTTTATAATACTGTCCATTTTGAAAATGTATCATGGTTGAAATAGACTGGATGAATGGAATCTAAGTCTATTAATGCATTTTCCCTGGCTACATGGTGAAGATTGTAATCTCTCCTGTGTCAAATATTCTGATTGTTTGCTTGTTGTTTGTTGTTGTTGATCACCCGTGTTGAGCCCTTTTTACAAGTTCTCTTTTCATCCCACCTTATAATTTTGTCTCTGAAGTTCCATGTTGACTCCTTATTGGGGGAAAAATCCATGGCAAATAAGTAACTACAGGAAAGTAAGAGGAGGGTTTTTTTCCTCACATTTGGGAGAAAAGTATAGAGGTTATGATCCTGGTTGTTATTGCCTAAAAGGGGCTATATTTATGTTAAAGATTAATTAAGTATTTTAAATCTCGAGATTGTTTCTCAGTAGCATTTTTGGCGTTTGACAAATCCTGTTTGCTATTGGTTGCTAATCACATTTTTAAATACCGTCTTTATAATGAATATTACCAGAATTAAGAAATGCAGAGCCTTTTGCATTATGCATCTACTCAAGCAATAATGAATTAAACCATAAATATGAATGGACACTTTCTAATGGCCCTCATTTCTCCAGTCTTGCTTTTTGTACTGCAGATCATCTACTTGCATTCTTGGTAGGGGACAGTCCACACTCTGATAACACAGCACGTTCCTGCAAAACTCCTCCCAGTTAGCCTTTCACAGTCCCACAAAAGGCCATGATTCTTGGAACCTTTCCGTTTTTCTGACCTTGGTAGCTCTCGTGCTCTAGGCTCACCTTCTGCCTTCCTTGTGGAACGTTGCCTACATCTGTCCTGCCGACCCAGGAGAATATCCCTGGTTTTCTGTTTCTCGTTTGAGCACTAACTCTTGCATTTATCACATTTTGTCCACCCTGTGTTGTTTCTTCTTCTGAGTTGCTTAGGTTGCCGCTCCCTCATGAAAGTCCTTTCTCAGGTTTTAGTCTCATTGGCCACCTACCCTTCCAGGAGTCTCATGGGTTACCTTAGCTTTCCCTCAACCTCTGTCACAGCACTTGGGGAACCTCAAGTTACAATGTTTGTCTTTCATGGGACTAAAGTCCTGGCTAGGATTTAAAGTTTAGTGTAACAAATATCCCACAATAAGAGGAAATAAAATGTATTTATTTTACAAATACATCTTAAAATAGCCCTTTCATATTAACAGTTTTTAAAACATTCATTATTCTGATAGACGGAAAGTTCTTCAAGAAGGAATCAGTATTTTAAGGGTAGTAACAATATCGCAAAGATATTTTATTTATTTTTCTAGTATCCATTATAAGCTGGAAAGAGAGAGATAGGATGGAGAGAAATTAATCAGATATGATCATGTATAGGGAACATATCCAAGGAAATGTGTATTTGCTGTGCAGAAGTACAAAATAACAATGGTTAGCAAAATAAAAATCCAGACTATATAGACCCCAAGAGTTTGCTCAATCATGTCGATCAAATCTGTCACAGTAACTGATAGATTGCTTCTGCAGTGGTGAGCGCTGTGGTTAGTAAAGGTTTCCTTGGTGAACAGTAGCCCCCTTCCCAAGGGCCCTACTTCAGGGGAGAATAAGTCTGTTGTGTGTTTGGGAAAACTAGAATTGCAGGATGGAATTGCTTTCAGTGATCTCAGGAAAGGCATTCCTTCACTTATATTTATTTTTGCAGAGATAGCTTGGAACTTAAGGAAATAACACAAAAGCATGGCTGAAGAATTCTCCAACTTGGGAAAGGTGATACTGCAGTTAAGGCAGAGGAAGAATTTACTGCTCAAAATAGAAATGTTGAAAGAAAAGGAAGTCAGTGTTTAAAGAAGTTGAGGAATAACAGCTGTTCCTTTAAGCTCCGAAATTCAGTAAAAATGGCTGTGTTTTTAATTGCGTTTTGTTTACACAGAGTGCGTAAAGTACTTGTTGTCTGAGCTACTTCATAACCACTGACAGACATCTAACTTCATGGACAATCTGGAGCAATTGAGTTTTCCGAGTTCCGAGTGTTTGTGCTGCTTTGTCCTCTCCACAATGGTTGTTTCCTCTACTATTTTAGCCTGAAAGCCCTCTTGCCGACATTGACTATGACTCTTGTTTGCTTAACCTTGACTTGTATCTGTGTGAGGAATGAAAACAATATTGGTGTTTTCAAAGGAAAATGTAGCGACTTTTTAATTGCTTAAAATAGACCACAGTCGGTTGAAATTTCTTTTCAGATACATGTTTTTCCACATAACTGTCCTGTGGGAAGCTTGAATTGGAACAAGTGCCATTTCTAAAAGTTTACTGGTATAAATTTTATAGCTCTGTCTGGCATATCAAATGATATGAGAAGACTGGGAGAAGAGAGCTTTCTTGGATCGCGGTGTTGGAGCAGGTGTACCTGTTTCTCATTATTCGGTGAAGACAGAAACACAAGCTCGTCTCAGTAAAATCTCAAACACCATAGCAAAACCAAATCACTAAACTCTACCACTGCCACTGAGAAAAGGCCAAAGAACTTTGTGGTTGGAATGTGGCAGAAAGTGTTTTTGCTTTTGTTTTTTGTTTTCAGCAAATCATTACTAGTCCTACTTTATTACATAGCAGTTTGCATTACCAATTAATATTTTCTATAATTGTGCGTAATTCATAAAATATTAGAGAAGTAGAATATATTAACTTTTAAGTTAGAAGCTTTTTATGTTAAAGATAGCAAATGCATGAGAAATTTTGCCAACCTTGCCAGACATCCTCTTAAAATATGTAATTACAATGTAAATCACAAAGAAAAGAAATCCCTAAGTTTAAAGACAGTATATGATTTTGGTTCTGATTATATTTTTTCTATATTTATTCTACATATTTTATGAAAAAATTAATTTGTGACATTCTGTGTTTGAATGGTATTAAACTTTGTATTCTTTCTTATTTCTGAAAGTTAAATCTTATAAATTCTGTGCTCAGATGAGCTAAAGTACTTTTCCACTCATAACTATACTGAAAATATTTTGTGAATGGCATTTTCTTCTTTTCTCTCCTGGTTTTCCCATTTTTCTTGGTAGTAATCTCACAAACATTTTTCTCGCTCCATGAAAATAGGGCAAATACATGTAAAACAAAAGTAATAAAATGAGAATTCTGACTTTTTATTGTAGCTTCGGCAATCCAATAGGGAGCGGATGACTGTATCACTTATAAGTGCTTTGAAGTTGCTTTATTTCTTGAACTTTGGGGAAGTGAAAGCTTTGAATAAGATTAAAGGCCATGTTTTCTAGAATAAAATGAGTTCTATCCATAATGAAAAAGAAGTTTTTTTTTCTAAAAATAAATT
Source organism: Rattus norvegicus (assembly GCF_021556685.1). Classification (NCBI taxonomy): domain Eukaryota; kingdom Metazoa; phylum Chordata; class Mammalia; order Rodentia; family Muridae; genus Rattus; species Rattus norvegicus. The sequence goes on along the minus strand of NC_141535.1, from coordinate 232,948,634 downwards.
CAGGCTTCATCAATAAGTGAAGTAGCATTGCCTTTCAATTTTACGGAATAGTTGAGAATTATTGATATTAATATTTCAAGGGAGTGGAAGAGTCAACAATGAATTCATTCGGGCCTGTACTTTTAGTTAAGACATTTTGGAAAAAAAAAACTACTGAAATTGAATTGGTGGTTATAGATCTGTTTAAATTTTCTCACCTTGACATAATATAGTGGTGTTATATACATCTAGAAGTCCATCTATTTCGTTTTGATTTTCACAATTTGTGGAACATAAATTTGAACAGTATGTCCTTAAGATTTTCTGAATTATGCTTGTATCTGTTGAAATTTCATTTTCATTTTTAATTTTATTATTTTGGGTGGACTTTTTTTTATCACTTTGGCTCAAGGTTTGTCAACAATATTTATCTTTAGAGGAACCAAATCTCTTTTTATTTTGTGTTTGTTTTATTCCCATTACATTAATTTCTGTCTTAATGTTAATTATTTCATTCTATCTATTGATTTGGAGTTAGGGTTTTCCTTGTTTTTCCAAGACTCTAAGACATTGTGTTATGTGATTTATTTGAGCTGTCTTTGATATTTTGATTTAGACAGTGGAAGCTATGAGGTTCCTTCTTAGGTTGCTTTAGTTTTAAGGATGTGAGAGGATATCAAAGCCTTTTCTGTACTCACTAAGATGATCAATGGTATCTGTCCCTGTGTTAAGTATTGCATTCTTTGATTCACTTAAGAGGAACCCTGGCTTCATTTTTGGCAGGTTTTGGATTGTTAATTTTCCTCTGTTTCTAGGATTTCTAGGTTTTAAAATTTCCTTCTTCCTTTCTTTTATGATCTACTCACAATTCAATAGTGTGTTTATCGATCTCCCTCATACCAAAGCCAGATAAAGATAGGAAAGCAACAATAACGGAAGAAACTGGTGTGTCCCTCTCTGTAATGAACACAGATGGAAAATCTCAGTAAATTGGTTGGAAACAGAATTCAGGATCACACGAAAACATATCATTAGGCATGGTTGTGTTGGCTTCGTTCTCCAAAGGCCAGGATGCCTAATTCAGCAAGTGAGTCAGTTCTATTAAAGTGACTCTTTTCCCAAAGCAATCTTTACAATCAATGAAATCTCCACCAAAATCTCAGTGATGTTCTTCACACAAGCAGAAAAACAAACAGACAACCTTAAGTTTTTGGCCCAAGACTCATTGGCTTATGGTTAACACTGATTGACCTCTTTCTGGAGACAGTGATGATGACGATGATGACAAAGACGATGATAACAATGACCATGACTACTGCTGCTGCTGCTGCTGCTACTACTACTACTATTACTACTACATCTACTACTACTACTACTACATCTACTACTACTACTATTACATCTACTACAACTACTACTACTACTACTACTTAATGGTTGAGAGTGTCTAAGAGGGTATCGAAGGAGGCAGTAAGAGGTTGATGTTATTAAAAAAAATTGAAGGTATCAAACATGATTGAAGTTTTCTGTTTCTATTAGTTTCTTGAGAGTTTTATTCAATATGTTTTAATCATATTTACCTGCTCTCCTACAGTTTTTCAATTGGAAGCCCTTCCCTGTTCACCCACCCTTTTAAGACCACTGTGGTCCTTTTGCTCCTCTCTTGTTCTCTTCTTGCTCTCTCCCTCTTCCCCTTTGTCCCTTCTTTCCCCATTCCCCTTCCCCTTCTCTTCATGTGCTCATGGCCAGCTTCTTCTCTTCTCTTCTCTTCTCTTCTCTTCTCTTCTCTTCTCTTCTCTTCTCTTCTCTTCTCTCTCCCTCTCTCCCTCTCTCCCTCTCTCCCTCTCTCCCTCTCTCCCTCTCTCCCTCTCTCCCTCCTCTCCCTCCTCTCCCTCCTCTCCCTCCTCTCCCTCCTCTCCCTCCTCTCCCTCCTCTCCCTCCTCTCCCTCCTCTCCCTCCTCTCCCTCCTCTCCCTCCTCTCCCTCCTCTCCCTCCTCTCCCTCCTCTCCCTCCTCTCCCTCCTCTCCCTCCTCTCCCCCTCTCCCTACTACCTTCTTAACTCTCCTCCCCATGCCCTGAATAAACTCAGTTCTATACTAAAAAAAAGGACCACTCTGGTCTTCAAGTGTTATTGCATATGCAATCTTTTGCTGGAGAATGGTTGACATACCAGTGTACCAGTGACTACATTTACCAGAAGCTCTTAGCTCCCTCTCTCAGCAACTAATAACTGCTAATAGAACAACTTTGGGGTGGGATTCTGTGCTCAGGTCTTGCCCATGCTAGGATTTGGTCTGGCTTGGGCTTACACAGGTTTTGTGCATGAAATCAAAATTTCTATGAGTTCATATGTACACTTGACTTACTGTGTCCAGAAAATAATATGGCTTAATACTTGTCCACCACTTCCGGTTCTTATAGTCTTTCCATTTTCTCTTCAGCAGTGATTCCTGAGTCTTTGGAGAAGAGGTGAGGCTTATATATTCTTTAAGAGTTGAGCTTTCTGCACTCACTTAGTCTTTGCACATTGGCTAGCTGTGAGTCACTATGTGAGTCAGCTTCTACTGTAAATAGAAGCTTCTCACGTGAGGGATAGTGATTCACTAATCTATGGCTATAACAATAAGTCATTACAAGTTTTGTAAGTTTTCCTCATTCCTACGACCTGTCAAGCCATAGAGTTTTTAGTCTAATATTGGTGCCAGGCGTGACTCTTAAGCTGAATGGCAGAACTTGAGTCCAGTCAGAAAATGGCTGGTTATTGACATGCTCATGTTACTGTTGCATAAGTGGGCGTATCTTGCTAGGTCAGTCACTGTTTCAGGTTGCAGGGTTCAAGATTGGTGGTGACTTTCTTCTAGTACTTGTATAACACTTTCGAGCACAGTATAAGCTAACTATCAGAGATGGGGCTTTCACATTTTTCCCAGCTTGGTTTCATCATGTTCTATGAGGGTCTTCAGTATCTGGGTTGTTCTAGCAAGGGTTTCCTTGTGTAGCCAGGGCCTTGACATTGCTATCCTCTGACCTCAGCCTCCCAGGGGATGGTATTACAATTTGGCTTTGCCCAACAACCCATGGGGGAGTTGTCTCATGACTAACTGAATGTTAAGCCCAACCTCAGCCTGTGACTGTGCATTCTGCTCTTGTCCTTCCTTTACCAGAAGCAAAGCAACTTCCTTTCTGTACCTTTCAGATTGTTGAAGAAAATATTCATGACCTTTGAGTAAACACATTCCATTGGATTGCTGCCTTTTGCTCTGGGTTTAAATTGTCCACTTTAATTTCTTTTCCCTGAAGGTACTTATAATTCTTTTAAAAATCTGTACTAAGAAAAGTTATATTTTATTTTGATTTTTATCTTCATTACCGTTGAACTTGAATTTGAGGGGATTATTAGCAATGGCAGTGTTTTCTCATGCACCTATTAGTGGTTTCTGTAGAGGTTGCATTTGTCTTGTTTTGTTTACAGTAGTATTCTTTAAAAGATGAAATCAGATCATCCTGAATCTCAGCGCTCTTTGGAGACCCTTTCTTAGCAACTGCATTCATGTGCTCTTCATTACTTTAAAAATTCAGTTTCTTTGTTTTGAAATCAAAACATATCCTCAGCTATCTTTATTTTCAGAAGCAATTAGAATTTTCTTCATCTCCATTGAAGCACGGAGAGCTCTTTTTTATCCAGAAATAGCGAAGTTGAATTTAATCACAGTCACTATGGTCCACAGGGACTTTATTAATCAAGTTTCTTTTTTTTACCTCTGTGGGGTCCTTACCCATCTCCACATTCTGTGTGAGGCCATCTTTGCTTTATGATCCTAAAGCCTAGTTTTAAATCTCTGTGCTACCTTTCAATTTGTACTGCCTTTACACTTTCATAAGTATGGACTAAAAATACGTTTCTCATTAAATGACACTTAGGCGTTGGAACACCTTACAGTAGGTGCATTGACAGGGCTGTGGAAATGAAGAGTACTGTAGGCCAGAGACTATCCATCATGCTTATGTTAAAGAAGACTTTTTCAGAGATAGTATCTTTGTGACAAATTATGTATGCAAAATAGCCACTATTAAGTGTCTCCCTGTAAGGCCATCCCAGGACTGGGAAGGGGTATGGAGACCCTTGCATTCAGGCCTTCGGAATTGTTTCTAGAAGACATAGTTATTCAGAATGCCTTTCTTTCTGTTGCCGTCTGTTGGGTCAGACTTCCAAGGCAATGTAAGGTTCACATGCGTGGGGCAACCACCTCTGAGGCACATTCACAGCTGTTTACATCATGGTCATCTGGTAGACAGGAAATGGGATATTGATAGTGACATGATTTTAGTTTCTTGAAACTCCAAGCATTTGTCAAGATAGTAAGTCAATTAAAAGTTTGGTGAAGTTTTTAATAAATTACTTCCTTGGGACATTTTCTGTTTGGGTAACTGTGTTACTACTGGTGGCAATTGGTACCCATAGCCAGCAAGCTTATATGAAACCAAAGACTGATTCACGAATACTTCTGGATGTATGTAGAACTCACAGCTGGCATGCACCATACATGCAATACGTGTCCAGTTTTGCTGTAATGCTGACATACTTCATGTGCTTGGGCATTTCTTTAGACACTTGTAGTTGGGATAAGCAGTGACCAGCTCTGAATCATGTACCGACCAGACAGTGTATGCTGTCATTCTCTCCTATTCCTCTGCTCTGTCCCTCCTCCTGGCTATTAGTATTATTTCTTCTTCACTCTCCATCTTTCTGATGGGTCTTTTTTCTTAGTCTTAAATGTCTGCTGTCTTGTAGATTTTCTAGGATACCATGTTGTTACTGTTGTTTGTTTGTTTTTCAGTAATTTTTAATTTAAAAAAAGCCCCCCCCTTTGAGAATGGTGCTTTTTTTGTGTAGCTTGGGCTGGCATCAGACCCTCTTTAGTAATGATGTTCTGACATTTGTGATGTTGTTGCCTTTATTTCTTGTATATGGGGCTACAAGCGTGCACTGCCATGATGGTTTATATAATGTTGGGATTAGAACCCAGAGTGCATGCCAGGCAAGCACTCTATCAACTTAGACACACCCATAGTTCCCTAACATTTTTTAAGTTTAGCTTTTTCTATATCTTTTCTCTTCAGTATCCTCCCTCCTTATATCAGAAATCTGTTCTTATATGCAATTTGAAGAAAATCTTTTTTTTTGATTTTTTAACATTGGATATTAAATATCTGAAAGGCAGAAAACTTCTATCATAGGGTAAAGTACAACTACTATCTTTTGCAGTACGTGTAAAGTTATCTACTCTTTTTTATAGCTTTTGATCAGTGTTAGCCATAGATATTTCTATATAAGATAATAGTTTCATTTAACACTTATATGTGCATGTTAGTTGTGTGGAAAGGTCTTTATAAGCTAGCCCTCTTTTGAAGATGAATAAATAGAATTCAAGAGGGTAAAACAGCAGTGCTTGTATTATGCAGCTTGGAAAGTATATGAGGTAAGAATAATGTCGTGTTCTTTCTGACTTCAGACACCATGCCATTCGATGTGTTGCTTTATTTTGAAATAAGTGTTGACTTTCCTACTCCTGCACGTGCCTACCATTTTGAGACATCAAGCAGAATATAGAAGACTTCCAAATGAGGCAGCTGCTCAAGCCGGACATTCCAGGTCTCTTCTCTCTCCAAGAACAAAGCCCGGTCTTCAGTCACCACAGGAAGATTAAATCTCAATTTGGGAAGAGTAGTTTAATTTTATTCAATAAATTTCCACTTTTGTTACTTTTTAACTACCTGTATAGACAGACAAATCCTCTCCAGAAAGCATGTTCTTGCAGACAAGTCTGTAGTTTTGAGATAGTTCAAACCCTCATCTTTTATACAAAGATTTTGCTTTTAAAATTTTTCATTTAGAGTCTTTTATATTAATGCTTTCCCACTACCATTGCTTCAATTTTTATAGCTGATCACTAGGCAATAGATGCGTTTGGGTATGCAGACATCAGGTTTCCGGTGTACAGTTTAACCTTTACCTTGTCCTGCTCTCCAGGAACTTCATTTGAAATGATGTGAGGCAGGAGATGACATTACAAATGAGCGTTATTTCTACATCCAGTTCAATAACCTCTTACCCCTTTTGGAAATGAGTTAGGTATGGAAGAAATAAGAATAAAGATTGTAATGAAGAAGTGCTCTGTTGATTTTTACCATGACTGTTTTGGTCCTGTATTTAGATGAAATAACTTGAAATGATTCTAAGTTGTAGACTCTTTGGAATGTTTGCCATCGTAAAATCATCTTTTATGCTATTTCTCTTCCTTGTGCTGACCCAAATGTTTTAAAGTGAATGTGTGTACGTATTTCATACTTGAGAAACAGTACAACTGGTGAAGTAGAGTTTGAAAAACATCCCTCGTGTTTTGACCTGGCTGGTTAGTTCTAAAATTTTGTCATCTTATTCGTGATATGTGAAACTATAAGCAGGTAAATATTCAATTATATCAAGGTATACTAGGAGAAATCTTGAGTAGCCAAAGCATATCATCAGAAAGTTCTGAGAATATTACCTAACCTCGTTTCTGCAAATTGAGAAGAGAATGTCATGATTTTAGTGGGAAAACACTCATATGGTATGTAGGGGATTGGTGGAGTCTACTTGGAGAGCCACAGAGTTATCCCGTAGAGATTCTAACTAGAGTGTAAGGTAGAACTAATACTTGCTTAGATGTTTGCGTAAGGTGTGTTGGTATATAAGCAAAGGATCTTTAAGGAATACAGGCTCATTCTAAGAAACTTCTGAAGACCTCAACTCAAGGGGCGGGATAAAGTACTGACAGTGAGATGTGTAAATTTATATCAACTGTGTCAAAATCCCAATCCTTCTTAGTTTTCTTCCTCCATCCTCCATATTGCTATCTGTTTCAACTGTAATACCTCATCCATACAGGCCATCACTAGCCAACTAGGCCTTTCATGAAGTCCAGTGAGCCTTGAAGGCAAATAGAAGTCAAGAGATTTTAACTCCGTCTTTTTGCAAAACACGTTTCAAAGTTTTATCAATGTGCTGCTTGTTTTTGAGTGGCTGTTTAAAAGGTGGATATTTGGAGTTTATGTGTCGCTTGGCCCCTTTGTGGCTGTCTCTAAGATCCATTTGTATTGTATCAATTGTATTGATGTCTTAGCATGCCCTGGCTTTGTTCTTGTAATAGTATGGTAAGATTGTGCCTTTGTCTCGCTAGCCTTTGATTCTTCATGGACTCTGATTTCTTGAGCTTTTCACTTCTCATGAGTCCATATGCAGGGCACTCCAGTCTGCCTTTCCTTATTTCTTTTTGCCTTCCTTCCCACCTCCCCATCTCAGATGCAGCCAGACCACTCCTGAGAGCCAGCACTAACCACCCAGTGTCATTTTGTTCACAGTGCCCCCATGCTGTGGTTCTACAGATGTGGATCCTTAGAGCTTTCCTGCTTCCAGGCAGGTTCCTTTAGCTGAAAAGTGAGGCGACTTGGAATCACTGTAGTTAACCAATATGCTTGAGTTTTTACTGCTGCTCTTGATGACCTTGTGGGCTAGAAGCCATGGAGGTTTTGTCCAGTACCTATCATTATTGTATTTTATTTGTGCCCAGACAGTGCACAATTCTGCAAAGTGAAAGGGGACATGTGTTTCCCCACCCACCTTCACTTATGACTTGCTTTTGTTTTGAGACTCTCCAGTATAATAGAATCCTGTCTTCTAGGGGTAATTATTTTCTCTGGAGTCCTATCTGCCAGAAAGGTTGATAGATGGGGGGATACCTGGATATTTCTCAAGTTTTAATGAGAAACTTTCAATGTCTGAGGCTCTTGTCCTGTTGCCAGGTGCAACTTGCCAAGTCTGTCTCCTTCAAGAGCACATTCTTTTTTAAAGGTCTTTTTCTCTCTCTCTCTTTCTTTTTCTCTCTTTTTCTTTCTTTCTCTCTCTTTTGCTTTCTCTCTCTAACTCTTTCTTGTTTTTCTTATATGCATATATGCTATACACCATAAATTTTTACATGATCCGTCATGCTTCATAGTTAAGACCTATCATATGGACCAGTCCTGAATTATGTTTAGATGACTCTTCTACCCTTAAATATGCCTGATTTTCCACTAGTCAGGTAGAGGGTAGTGTTAATGTGTGGGTCTCCCAAGTGATGATATTGTTAATGTAAATACCATGGCAGGCTTTCTTTTCTAGACAGTGGCCAGAACAGTTGTTATATTTCCCAAAATGTGAGTTTGTGCTAAACCTGGATGCCACGATGGACCCGGCTTCACTTTGCTAAGTGTTGTTAGGTTGGTAAAACACAGTTTCTCTATCAGCCAGTGGGCTGCATCCATGCTTACTTAATGACGGGGTGTGTTCTCGGAAGGTCGGAGACGGGTGACGTGCCACTACACAAACACGATAGAGTGCATCTGCGGTGTTAGCTTGTTTTCCTGATGTGAACACCAACTTCCGTGCTTTCCATCGCCAATAAAATCGCCTCATGTGAGTGTGTGACTGTAACTGATTGCAGGCTGTCTCGATTCCTTTTCTAAAAATCTGTTTATTCATATGTAATAATGCAAGAGCTATGTACCCAAGTGCCCACAGTCTGGTTTGGGTTCCCTTTCCCTTCCTTTAATGTTTTGATGTCCTTTGTACCCGGAAACATTCATATTGATTTAAAAATAAATAAATAAATAAATAAATAAATAAATAAATAAAAGCCTAGTACAGGTTGAACTTCAAAACAAGTAGAGTTGCGTGTCTCTGCTCCTTGAGAAGTGGCTTGGTTCATAGGAAGTTTTGTTTGTTTCCCTTCTTAGAATGGCTCTCTAAGCTTCAGGATTTGGGAAGAATATTGTTAGAAAAATCAGAGTTCAGTCATCCTTTAGTCTAGAGGACTGGTGTGATTTACCTGGATTTTATTTTAAAGAATTCTACTTTATGCTCAATAATAGAACAAGGAAGGCTTGTTTTAAGAGTCGTATCTCCATGTAGGAATTTACATTTAGATGGGAGAAGCCCAAAGCGGAAGTGATCATAGGGTAAAATAGAAGCTTGTTTCTTTCAGAGAGGCAAGTGTAGAGGGGGAGGAGCTACAAGGCTGTTCACAGCTACCAGGATGTAGTCTCTCTCTGTCATTCCTTCCCCTATCCTATCTAGCAGCAATGTGATGTTTCTGAACCGTCCTTCCACTTTATTGGCCAGCTTTCAAGCAGTTGGCCACATTATGATTGTGGTTTTTCTTTATTCAACTTAAAAACATCACTTATTTTATTTCACATGTGATGGTGTTCTGCCTGCATGTATGTCTATGTGAGGGTGTCAAATTCCCTAGAACTGGAGTTGCAGACATTTGTGATCCACCATGTGAGTGGTGGGAATTGAAGCCAGGTCCTCTTGAAGGGCAGCCAGTGCTCATAACCACTGAGCCATCTCTCCCCACATCATGATCTTAACTGGAGTGATTGCTACCATGAAAAGATGAGATTAAAGTTGCCAAGGAGAAGAGATGATTGGTCCCAACTTTGCTACACCATCTCATTCTCTCTGCTTAGGAATAATAATAGAAATATTACATTGTTAAGTCAGACCAATGAGGCACGTGTTTAGCCATGAGTGCAGTGTGATTCTGCATCCTAATACAGTCCTCATGGAATCCAGTCTATTAGCCGCTTAAGGATATCTGTTAAGTCATTGCTGTTTTTTCTTCTTAATCCATGGAGTTAACATATGTAGTTATGACATGGTTTGGATATCTGTGTCCCTGAATACCTTTGGCAACTGAACTAAGCAACCAACAAAAGAAGTCTGTGTCTACATGCACACAAACGCTTCAAACCTTAAGATCGTCAGAGAGGGAAATGTCTTAAGGTAACTGAGACAAAGTGAGGTGGTTATTTGTCCCAGTTCACAGGTGAATAAATTGTGAGTTATACCAGTAAGTCACAGTTCGACTAACTAAGGGGAGAATGGCTTGGCATGTATTTGAATGAGTCTGATCTTATCTCAAGCTGGCATTCTTTACCTAGCTTTTATGAACTTTGGTATAACTGTCCCTATGCTGCTTTTAATTAATATTGATTTGGAATTAATATTGGCACAGTGACAGTTATTTTTGGTGCATTGCCAGCTGTGTAAATACTCTTATTGCATAAATTGACTAAATTTAATCACAAAATTTATAGTCTAGCAGTATTTACAACTTCATTGTGAACCCAGCGTTTCAAACATCTGTCTTTCATTCGCTATTTCTTAAATATAGACTTTTATAACTCAGACAGGGTTATAAGTATTTATACAAAATGCTATAATGAAATACTACTTGGAGGAAGGAATAAGATCTCTGAGAAGAGTTCTTAATAATTAACATGTTTTGAGTTAGTAACCCTTTTTTTAATCCATAGAAAGAAAGAGGTGCTTATCAGATAGAAGAAGAAGGCAGTTTGGACAGAGTTCTTGGGAGGAAAATTTTAAAATAATTTTAAAGATCTTAAAAGTGATGTTTTAGTATTTTCAAAATTATTGATGTTTTAAAATGTCTGCCTTGTGCCAAATTATGGAATGTTGTCAAGTAAATGAAACTTTCTAAGGTGTTCACAAAAGGAGTTAGGACAGATAAGGTGGAGAAGCAGAGTCACTAACTGAATTTCAAAGGCTATTTTTTTCCTAAACAGTTACTGTACATCATTCCAATTTAATTATGTAAAAGAAATTTTTTGTTTTTATAGTTAATTTTTTTTAAGCCCTAAGAGGCCGTTTCCCAGTGTATTTCCTCCAGCTGATTTTATTTTGGATAAAATAATTTTTATCTGATTTTCCTTTGAGAAAACATGGAGATTTGCTTCCTTGGCTGACTTACAGGTAGGGTGAGTACTGAGAGACCCACATGAATAAGCTTCACAGATGAGAGCCCACCCCATGCAGAGAAGCCTTCCAGGCCAGCTCTTTGTGCTATTCAAAGGCTGAGTTGCATGAGGAAACAGGTACTGAGACTGCCCCGTTCTCAGGCCCCACAGTCTTTATAGGGGCACACTGTGTTCTCTGAGATGGCAAGGCGAGATTAGAGACTGCTCCCATCTAGAGCAGTGGAGTTGGTATTTAAAATGGAAGAAACAGAAAGGACAAAGAAGTATTGAGGTAGATGATTCTGTTTAGACTTTTCAGTGTGCATCTGAGTAGAGATGTATGCTGCATTCATGTTATGTTGTTACATTGTTGTATCTTGGACTTGTGACACATTTGATAAGTAATGGCTTATTGCTACAGTGTTGTGAGAACCCTGCTGCTACATTTGTGTTGTTAAAAAACCTATGGTTATGGATTAGGCAGGTACTATTTTTACTTTTACAGTATATGTGATCCTCAAAAACGGTGCCTGTAAACTGTAAATACTAACTAGTTCTTTGTGGGAAGAATAAATAGATAATTCTGCAACAGTTGAAAATACAAGAAATGATCAAGCATATTGGCCATCTCATCCCTATATCAATGCAATAGTCCCTCATACGTTTAAGTTCTGTAATTAGTGTAGGTTGATTTATTAAATATTAACCCATCTCCAAGTTGGGAAGCTAAGCTATCGTACAGGTGATAAATTCCACCCAATACATTTAGAGTCAAAACTATTAAGGAATATTAAATATGAGAAAGATTTTTTTCTGGATCAGTCACCATTGTTTAAGAAACAATCTTAAAAACTCACTTATTTATGAATTTATGCCAATTTTATTATGTCAAACTAACAAAGCAGCCAGAATTCCTTTTATATTGCAGGATATACATTATGATATGAGTTCAGCAAGTAAGTTTTTGGGATGATTGAGTTCTCTTTCCTTTAGGGATATACTATGAACTTTTGTCATTAGAATTCAAAAGGAGGCATACTGTCATTTTTCTGTTTGTCCTGGGATCATTAATTCTTAGAAGTGACCTTAGATTTGTAGGTTATTATTGCCAGGTATAATATAATGCCAAGTTACTGACTTCAGTGTTGGTGCTTTTGAAATTTGTTATTTCTCTGTCATGTTTGCTGTAAGGAAGATTAATTCTTAGAAATAAAGTTCAATTGGTAGATTTTTATCACAGGGATAATTTGCACCACATTCCTGATTTCAATGCTGGTACTTTTGGAATGATGTCATTTCTGGGTTATCTTTCCATCAAACACTGCAGAAGACATCCTACTAAGGGCAGGGTGATTGTGTGCTGTGCAGGGGTACCCATTTGTTTCCCCGAGATCCTCACTGTCTGAGGAGTAAGGCATCTGGAGAGAAGGCACTGGAAGTGTGGCTTATGCACCTTAAAGGGTGTCTCAGAAAGTTTTAGGGATTTTTTTTTCTTTTTAGCTTGAAGACTGTTCTTTTTTCTGTCCTTTGTAAAAATCTTGATGCTATTTAAATCTTCATTCTGTTGACACTTGCTTCAGTGGTTCAAAAGTAGTCCTAAGCTACACTACTGATATCATAGCACTGACCAAAGCCATGGCTTCAAACTGCACTTTATGCTATGGTATTCTGCAGCTTAAAGTAATAAAAACAGAAATAAAAATATTAGAGAATGGACTTTTAATTTAAAATGTTCTAGATAAAATTATAAATGTCCAATTAATTGTCATATGTCATCAATGTTCTGTGAACTGCAGTAGAAATAGACATTCTCTTCTTGCTACTTATTGAATGACAATTCTTTTACTCAGAAGACTCTTGCTAAAGTAGATCCTTCTCAATAGGACCTTTTAAGTTGAAAAAAGGACTTGACAAACAATGACAGTTTATACTTTGATGTGGTATAATATAATGTTGAGTTACTGATTTCAGTGTTGGTGCTTTTGAAATTTGTTATTTCTCTGTCCTGTTTGCTGTAAGGAAGACTAATACTTAGAAATACTTAGAAAGTTTGATTGGTAGATCATTTCTAAAAAAGAGCCAATGGAATATTCTCCAAAGGAAAGTAAACAGCAGCATTTATGCTGTTAAAAACAGTGTGAGGCTTGAAGTAAAACCTGAATAAATTTTTGAATGCAAACATTTGCTATAAGGGCCTAAGAATGTTCAGATATTTAAAAAACTTTGTTTGATTTTTTTTTTGAGACGAGTTTTCTGTTTGTAGCCCTACCTGTCCTGAAATTCACTATGAAATCCAGGCTGAACTCAGAGCTCTACCTGCCTCTGCCTCCCAAATGGTGGGATTAGAGACATCCACCACCACCACTAGCTTAAAATCTTTTTTGATGGTATCAGTATGACCATTACCTGATGTGGCTTTTTTTGTTGTTGTTGCATAAGGAAATATGTTTCTGCTTGGAGGCTCTTGACTCAGTAGCTGATATTTTCCAGATGATCAAACCATGACATTACAGCAATAGTCACGGATCACAGATCCATTCAAAGTTTTTTAAGATAGTTAAAAGGATTGCGATGTAACAGATTATAATAGTCTCATGTGCCTTGGATCCTACATTCTATAAGACTAGCACTTGCAGAATTGTGGAGTAGCATTAGAGGGAAATATCCCTACTATTTGACCTGCTCCTAAAATATTGTTCCCTTTAAAACTGTACATTTGCAGGAGCAGAGATTCCTTTGTTAATAAACTCACGCAATCTCACACAGCATACTGAAGGGAGAGGCAGAGAAGACCGCACATTCTCACAGCATACTGAAGGTAGAATGGACTGTTTGCTGTAATGCTAGACATTTCTGAAATGCTTTTCTGCAGAGTAAAGGAATATTCTTTGTATTTTCCACTTCTCCCTCTGGCCAGAGTTTGGCCCATATTTGAGACACTATAACATTTTTCACACCCATTCTTTTTGAATGATGAAGGGGAAGTGAACTATGTAGATATACATGGAACATTTTGAATGTGTACAGTTACACACACACACACACACACACACACACACACACACACACACACACACACAAAGAAAGTTACATGCTTTTTCCAAAGCAGTTTCTGATGTGCCCTTGCCCTTACCTTTTCCAAGTTCTACAGCAAGACTACAATGGGGGATCACAGGCCATATTTAAAACATTCGGGAATCATAACCAATTAAACTAATTCAGTATTAAAATGCTTAACAAAATATTTATCTTCTTTTGATGACAAGTATATAGCCTTGATCCCAATAGGAAAATACATGTAAAACATGTTCCAGTAAATAACTGATGGCAGCCCAGATCAAAACTATTTTCATTTTTCACTGAAGACTATGTTTTATCTTTGCAAGTTTTAATGAGATACAAAATGAGTGGGGAAAAAAAGATTTATTTTCCGTTTTGTTGTTTCAGCCTCTTCTTCAAATCATTAGATACATCTATAGAGAGCGTGTCTCACTTCCTGTATCAATCTGGTCTTTGTTCTGTTCCTACAAAACTCAGCTGCTCAACGCTGTGTCCCTCACCAAGTTCCATGTCCACACATACCGAAAGATATGTTAAGAGGGAACGAACAAGTATTCTCTCCAGTTTCATCAGGGCATGCATTTCTTCTGCCTGGCAACAGTGAGCTTTTTTTTTTTTTAAATTTAAAAAGTATTTAAAAAATTACAAGTAGCCATATGAACCACTGCACTTTCTCATTGTGCTTCAAGTCAGGGCTGGGAGCGTAGTTTGGTGGTAGAGGACATGCTTAACATGCTCAAGGCCCTGGGATTAACACCAGCATCATCGACACCAGCACAACAAAATCCTTTTATTTCTTCCAGACACACATTAATATCGAGGTGCTTAGAGTGCTTGTCAGTTCTTGTTTTGTATTGTTTTTCTCTATCTATGAATCTATCCAGAGTCTCTGTGACATATTCGATGGTACATGGAGTGCTGGGCCTCCAAAGGCTCAGATTACAGTCACTGTCCTTTTCTCTAGCAGCTGCATATTTCCATTCATTCTCCAGTCCCTCTGTCCCTTTGGAGCTCTCTCCTGTCTCTCCTCACACCCGCTTCACCTCCTCATCCCATCTCCTACCCAGTCCCCTCCCCCTGCCTCCTGTGACTTATTTTATTCTCATTTCTAGGTGAGATCCAAGCATCCTTACTCCTTCCTGTTTGGCTTCTTCGGGTCTGTGGAGTGTACCATGAGTGTCCTCTACTTTCTGGTTCATATTCATTTATCACTAAGTACATGCATGACCTTTTGGGTTTGGGTTACTCACTTAGGATGACATTTTCTACTTCTATCCATTTGCCTTTCAGATCTTTAATCTACTTGGACTTGAGTTTTGTGCAGAGTGATAGATAAAGATCTATTTGCACTCTTCTACACACAGACATCCAGTTAGACCAGCACCATTTGTTGAAAATGCTTTCTTTTTGCCATTGTATAGCTTTGGCATCTTTGTGAAAAACCAAGTGTCTGTAGGTGTGTGGGCTTTTAGTTTTGGGCTTTTGAATCAATTCCATTGATCAAAGTGTCCTTGTCTCTACCAATACCATGCAGTTTTTAATACGATTTTTCTTTAGTACACTGTGAAATTGGGATGATCATACCTCCAGAAG
Organism: Rattus norvegicus; assembly: GCF_021556685.1. Taxonomy (NCBI): domain Eukaryota; kingdom Metazoa; phylum Chordata; class Mammalia; order Rodentia; family Muridae; genus Rattus; species Rattus norvegicus. Next base: position 232,933,163 of record NC_141535.1, on the reverse strand, counting down.
TTTTTTTATTGCATAGAATTGTTTTAGCTATCTTTTTTTTTTGGTCAGTTTGTTTTTTTCCATATAAAGTTGAGAATTGTTCTTTTACAGTCTGTAAAGAACTAAGTTGGAATTTTGATGGGAATCACATTGAATCTATAGATTGCTTTTGGAAAAATGTCTGCTCTTACTATGTTATTCCTGCAGATCCATGAGGATAGGAGATCTTTCTATCTTTTGATACCTTCCTCAGTTTCTTTCTTCAGAGACTTAAAGTTTTTGTCATATAAGGCTTTTGACCTGCATTTTTAGAGTTATACCAAGATATTTTATATTATTTGTGGCTATTGTGAAGGGTGTTTCCCTGACTTCTTTCTCAACCTATTTATCGTTTGTATAAAGGAGGGCTACTCATTACTTTGAGTTAATTTTGTATCCAACTACTTTGCTGCTGTTTATCAGTGGTAGGAGTTCTGTGGCAGAGTTTTTGGGGTCACTTATATATACTATCATATCATCTATGTATCATGATTCTCTGACATCTTCCTTTCCGACTTGGGTCCCCCTGGTCTCCTTCAGTTGTCTTATTGCTCTGGCTAGAAGTTCAAGTATTATAGTCATGAGATGAGGAGACAGAGTTCAGCTTGGCCTCATCCCTGATTTAAGTGGAATTGTTTAAGTTTCTCTCCATCTAATTTGATGTTGGCTATTGGCTTGCCGTATATTGCTTTTATTGTGCTTAGGTCTGTGTCACATATCCGTGATCTCTCCAAGATTTTAACATGAAGGAGTGTTGGGTTTTGTCAAAGTCATTTTCAGCAACTAATGTGGCTTTTGTTTTCCTTTCAGTTTGTTTATATGGTGGAGCACATTAACATATTTTCATATATTGAATCCTTGGGATGGTAGGTGATGGTTTTGATACGTCCTTGGATGTGTTTTGTGAGTACTTCACTGAGTATTTTTGTGTCAGTGTTCAGATGAGAAACCTGTCTGAAATTTTCTTTCTTTGTCGCGTCTTTGTGTGGTTTAGGTATCAGAATGATTATGACCCCATAGAATGAGTTTGTCAGTGTTCCTTATGTTTCTATTTTGTGAAATAGTTTAAGGAATATTAGTATTAACTCTTCTTTGAAAATTTGGTAGAATTTTGTGCTAAAACCATATCTGGCCATGATGATATGGGCATAGATTTCTTCGATAGGGAAGACTTTTAATGGTTCCTTCTATTTGCTTAGGGATTATAGGATTATTTAAATAGCTCATCTGATCTTGATTTAACTTAGGTAAGTGGTAACTATCTATAAAATCATCCATTTCATTTAGATTTCCCAATTTTGTGGAGTACAGACTTTTGAAGTAAGACCAAATGATTTTTTGAATTCTGTCAGTGTCTCCCTTTTCATTTCTGATTTTGTTAATTTAAATACTGTCTTTCTGCCATTTAGCTAGTTTGACTAAGGGTTTGTATATCTTGTTCATTTTTCTCAAAGTATTAGCCCTTGGTTTGTTGATTCTTTGTATTTGTTTCTAGTTGATTAATTTCAGCCCTGAGTTTGATTATTTTCTGCCTTCTCCTACTTTTCTGTATGTTTTCTTCTTTTATCTCTAGAATTTTTAAGTATTCTTTATGTCTTAATATAAGAACTCTCCAATTTCTTTATGAAGGCACTTAGTGCTATGAACTTTCCCCTTAGGACTGCTTTCATGCTGTTCTATAAGTTTGGGTATGTTGTACCTTCATTATATTGAATTCTAGAAATCTTTCTTTTCTTTATTTCTTTTTCGGCCCAGTACATGATCACAATTGGAGAAGGTTCCATGAGGTACTGAAAAGAAAGTATATTCTTCTCTGTTTGGGTGAAATATTTTGTAGATATCTCTTAAATATGTTGATTCATAACCTCTGTTAATTTCAGTACTATTTGCTTAGTTTCTATCTCAATGACATGTTCATTGGTAACAGTGTTGAAGTCTCCCACGATTAAAATGTGGAGTTCGATTTATTATTTAAGCTTTAGTTATGTTTCTTTCACAAATGTGGGTGCCCTTGCATTTGGGGCATAGCTATTCAGAATTGAGATGTCATCTTGGTAGATTTTTCCTTTGAGTATCAAGTGACCTTCCTCATCTCTTTTTATTACTTTTGGATGAAAGTCCTTTTTTAAAAAAATTTTTTTGATATTAGAATGGCTACTTCAGGTTGTTTCTTGAGTCTGTTTGCTTGAAAACCCCTTTCCAGCTCTTTACTCTGTGGAAGAGTCTATCTTTGTTAGTATGCTTCTTACATGCAGCAGAATGATGGATCCTGTTTAGGCAACTACTCTGTTAGTCTCTGTGTGTCATTTTATTGGTGAATTGAGTCCATTGATGATGAGACACATTAATGGTCAATGACTGTTAGTTTCTTTTTCTATGCTGGTGTGTGTGTGTGTGTGTGTGTGTGTGTGTGTGTGTGTGTGTGTGTGTGTGTGTGTTGCTCTTCTTTTGGTTTTGATGTGTTACTAATTACTTGTGTTTGCTTAGGTATAGTTTCTTTCCTGTTTTAGAGTTTTCCTTCTAGTACCATCTATAGGGCTGGATTAGTAGAAAGATATTGTTTAAAATTGGTTATGCCATTGAATATCTTGGTTTGTCCTTCTATGGTGATTTAAAGTTTTGCTGGAAATAGTAGTCTGGGCTGACATGTGTGGTCTTAGGGTCTACAGGACATCTGTCCAGGCCCTTCTGACTTTTAGAGTCTCTGTTGATCAGTTAGGTATAATTCTGATAGGTCTGCCTTCGTGTTACTTGACCTTTTTCCTGAGCAGTTTTTATTATTCTTTATTCTATTCATTTATTGTTTTGATTATTGTGTGGCAGGCACATTTCTTTTTGGTCCAATCTGTTCGGTGTTCTGTAAGCTCTTTGTACATTTAAAGCCATTTCTTTCCTTAGGATAGGGAAAATTTCTTGGATGGTTTTGCTGAAGATATTTTCTGGGCCTTTAATCCAGGAATCTTCTCCTTCCATTTGTACTGCTCTTAGGTTTGGTTATAATATAGTTTCCCAAATTTCCTGGATGTTTTGTGTTAGAAATGATTTAGGTTGGTGCTTTCTTTGGCCAGTGTATCTACTTCCTCTCCACCTGAGATTCTCTCCTCCATCTCTTGTATTCTGTTGGTGATCCTTGCATCTGTAGCTCCCGTCCTCGTCTCTAGGTTGCCATCTTCAGGGTTGCCTCCATCAGTGTTGTCTTTATTGTTTCTATTTTCATTTTTCAGGCCTTGGCCAGTTTTACTCCTTTTCTTCACCTGGTTGATTGTATTTGTTTGTATTTGTTTATAGCTATTCTTTCCCCCCTTTTAAATTTCTCTGTCTGATTCATTGTATTTTCCTAACAGATTTATTTATTTCTTCTTTGATGGCCCTTATCATCTTCATAAGATGCAACTTAAGGTCATGGTCTTGCTCTTCAAGTGTGTCAGGATACCCAGGGCTTGCTGTGGTGGGAGAACTGGGTTGTGATGCTGGCATATTACCCTGGCTTCTGTTGATTCTGTTCTTGCAGCGGCCACCTTCTTGTCTCTGGTTTTGCCTGCCCTGGTAGTCCTTGGTGGTAGCAGGCCTCTGGGACTGTAGATACAGATGGTAGTCCCTACTGCCAGCAGGCCTCTGGTTGTCTTGGGCTGCAGCAGACCTCCAGGCACATAGGCCGACTGTAGTCCAGGGAGTGCAGTGTATCTGGAATAGTAGGTAAAGTTGTAAACCTGAAGATGGAGCACAAAGGGGGTAGGGTGGACCTCAAGGCTGCTCAGCTTGCTGGGGTCCCACATGGCTGGGGTTAGGGCATGGGTATCTCACCTGGCTGTCCAGGCATCCCAGGAGGTGGGCCGAGGTGTGGCCTGAGGAGTGGAGTACAGTAAAGATACAGGATTTTACCACATAGAGAGATCTACCCTTGTAACATTTTTTAAGCATACGTATCGGTGGCATTAAATACCTTCATGTTATTGGACACCATCATCTCTGTCCATCTCTAGAACACTTCTAGGAATAATTCTGTGTCCATTAAACCATGAGTCATTTCCTCCTTTCTGCCCTTGGTAACTGCTCTTCCTTCTGCAGCCTTGATTGTAATAGGTACCCATCCAGGTAGTCATGTGTTTGACTTTTGGTTGTCCCACTTACTACACTTAACACTTCTTTTCTTTTACCTCATTCCCAACCCTGAAAATTCTGTGCAGTGGTGAGAATCGAACTCTTGGGCCTTCCACACACTAGGCAAGTGCTGAACCAATGAACTCTGCCCCAGCAGAAGCATTAGCAGAAGCATCTACGTCGCAACACGTATCAGAGTCTTGCTCCTTTTTGAGACTGTGTGCATATGTACATGTCATCTTTAACTAATTGTAGATGTTTTTTGTTTGATCTTTGTACCTTTTATTCGCCCTTTCTGAAGTTCACATAATGTACCGAGTCCCGCTCTCCTCCCCATCTCCTCATATCCATGACTCGCCCTTGCACCTCCCCATAGAGAACACAAAACAAACAACAGCAAAACAACAAGGCACAGAAAGCATCTCATTGTGGAAGCTGTAGTGTGTCAGTGTGTCCCACAGTGTATCTTCTGTCCACACATTTTCACTTGCAAATGGTCATTGCAGTGAGTCATTGGTTTGGTTTGAGATCTCTGGATTCTGTGACTACATCAATATTGGATCCTCATCAGGATTCCTCCTGGTTATCCTATTGTTGCCCTGCATCGTAGAGACCCTATAGCTTTAGAACAGCAAAACTGGCCCTTTCATATGTCCCAACTATTTGCAGATGATCCAGATTTGGGGTGTGGGATGAGGGCAATTCAGAGCTCTGGCTCTGGGACTGGGTGATAGCTGAGCCGGTCTGCCTCCTGGCTCTCTCTTAATTGTACCATCTTGATGAGCCGTCAAGTACTGCTCAGGCTGAGCACCTTATAACATAATCTGTAGGAGGCAGAGTTATCTCTCCTGTTCTCCTGCCCTCAGGCCCTGGTCACTGGAACCCAAGCCTCCAGAACCAGCTCCATGGTGCTACCCAAGGTTCAGATCTACTTTTCCAAATGTTGCAGCCTGTAAGGGGCTGGGCCAGCTTTCTCACTTTCGGATGCTCGGAGCTGGTTCACCTACACCCTTTCCACCAGGGTCAGCTCAACCGTATTGCCCAGGTGAGGTGCAGGGTCCATTCTCCAGAGTGCTGCATCCAGGGGCAGGGTCAATTCTTCTGCTCTCATGACCCCCAAGTCAGCTTCTCCAACTGCCAAAGGTGGTGAGGGCCGAGGGTAACGGGAACTCTTAAGTGTTGAGTGTCTCCACGGACAGTGATGTCTAAAGGGCAGGTGCCAATTAGACTGAAGTGGATGCTAGGAGAAGTTAGGTCAAAAGTTCTCTATCCTAAGCATCAAGGCTTGCACAGTGTTGCTGTGGGACATCTGTCATACGGTTTGTCAGCACTGTGTACAGCATGCCTGTAGTGCCCTTATATTGACATAAAAATACTCTCCTGGAGGGGATGAACAAACACAGATGCCCTTTGTGGAAAGAAAGCATCTCTAAATTTTGATTAAAATTCTTTCTTTTCAATAAAGTCAAGTCCAATTAAGTAAATTGAATGGTGTTATGTAAGTTAAGCATACGGATGAAATGATTATTAAACAATAGAAGAAAGTTTCATGCACATAACAATGTTTAGAGTATTACATTGTGATTTTTCCAGTAGTTTGTTTTTAGTTTTTTTTTTTTAAGAACATGTCATCAGAGTCTAGACATATTACTGTAACAGGGAGTCAGTGTATCAAACTAGGGATAGCATAGCAGTTCTTACATTGTTTTCAAAATTAATTTTTTAAAAAAGAATGAATGGTTAGACTTAAAAGTGACTAATAATAGTCACAAGAAACAGATAATTACTCTAATAATGTGTGTTCCTAAGTCCATAAGTTGTGTCCAGTAGCTGTCACTAACTATATAGTACTCCAGTTATTCCCTAGAGTTCATATTAACCACAGTAGATTTCTAATTTATAGTGCAAAATATTTTCAACAGCCGAAAAGCCTCCTTAAAGGTATAGAACTTGTGTTTATCAAAGCTGCCAAGCGGGCTTATGCAGAGATCAAGGCTGCATAGATTAAAAGTGCGTCGAAACTCGAAGAGTTAGTATTGAGTTTCAGCTGGTGTCCCGTTTGCTGATGGTTTCTGGGATGATTGTTAATTGGCACCTCGGACTCTGCACTAATTAATGGAATAGCAAGGGCAGGTGGCACCATTCTATTCCCATAATCCTCATCAACAAGACCTGTGTCGTCTTCTTGTTTAATTATAATGAAATGTGCAGTCGAGGTGCATGAACTTTCTTGAGCTCTTTTGCTGGAGTTCACTGAGCAGGGACAGTTGTACAACTGTCAGACACTGCTACACATTTTCTTTTAATTAATTTTTTTTTTTCCACCACAGATACGATCTCGTAGATTGGCAAGTGGCTAATGGGTAAAAAGAAATAGACAACTGCATCTCAACCCAGATAATTGAAAAAAATACTTGGTACTATTATGCTTTTTGTTTTGAGAGAGAGAGAGAGAGAGAGAGAGAGAGAGAGAGAGAGAGAGAGAGAGAGAGAGAGAGATTGATTTTGTTTAAATAAAAACACTAAACTTAAAGAGTCCTTAATGGATGAAAATATTAAGAGTAATGTTTTCTCTGGAAGGAAGCACCTAGGCAGGAAGTCAAAATAAATGGAACTGTTTTGCTTAAGAATTTGCAGGATTGATCTGCGAAATGACAATTCTTACGGAGTGGAGGTACCTACCTGAAGGTACATATTCTTCTCATTACCACTTTAAAGGTATTATTATCACTTTAAAGAGATTATTATGTTTTCAAGTGTAGGTATCAAATTAGGTGAAATAAATTCATGGTATTAATAGTTGTGAAATATGGTAACCAGTCTTAAAATTACAACCCAAACAATGCATAATTTATTTGTAGAGAATGAGGGAAGGGTGGGAGGGGGGATTAAGAAAAACAACAAACCCCTCTTGGCTGTTAATACCCAGAAATTTAGTAGAAAGGAAATAACACTCAATTTATAAGGATTCCAATGTAAACAAACAGGAGCTGGGCTAGGAAATAGCACGAGACCCCATTCATAAGACTCGGTCAATGTTCACTTTTCAGGTAAAACCCCTTGTGCGTTTTTTTTTTTTTTTTTTTTTTTTTGAGCTAGACTAAACCCAAAACAAATCTTCCACAGACAAGGAAGAGAAACATTTTAATTGTCTAATATTTCTGGAAATCAGAAACAGTGACTTCTACTTTTGGTACTTGAATATTTTTTTTAAAAAATGATAAAGAAAATTATATAAATTTAGATGCTACGCACCTTGCAATTTATCACACGGTAATGGAACATGATGTTGTGGGTAATTGAGCAAAGATTTGATAGGTATCGATTTACATCTATAATTAAAATGCAAATCCATTACCCTAAGTCTGTGGTTTCCAGTCCAGGAGCAGTTTGCCATCCAAGGGATGGTTGGTGTTGTCTGGAGATACTCTTTGTTATTACTCGTGGGAGGGAGCTCACATGGATTGGGGTGAAATAAATGTACTGCTAACAAAGTTCCCTTTCCAAAAATTATCCAGTGTTCCCAGGATGACAAGCAAAAGGGACCCTACCTTTCAATAAAACACTGCCATGCTGGCTTGTAAAAGGCCCCCTGAAGACACACTGTCCACGAAAAGAATGCCCTGTGTGAGCATGTGACGGGCCCTGTGCAGTCATTCACAAGACCGCATTCCAAATCCTGTTTTGTGTTTCTTCTTATGGGTTGTAGAAGAAAAGTGGCTCATGGAGAGGAAGATTCTCAGATATCATCGAAATAGCAGTTGCAGATTCTTTATAGGGAATTTTCCCCCCATTCCCACTATATTCGAATGCACAATGGGAGGAAGCCCCATGCTGGTGTGGTGGGTGGGGAGGGGTAGCACTCTGAATGCAGAGATGTGTCTGTCCTCTTGCACCCCTGTGTTTCACAGAGCTTCACATCATTTGGTGGCTGTAAAGTAGCTGTATATCAGGAGCTTTTAAGAGATGTTTAAACTTGGCAACTAATACAACGGACAGAAATGCCATGAAAGTGGTGGGAACAGCCAAGGTGCATAACATTTTATGTGTACTCTATACATGACACGTCTATTAGAGATTATAAGAAATTTCTGAGTCTATATACAATATGTGAGATTTTAGAACGACACCCCCTTCCCAATACTATGAGTCTTGGCTGAAAAGTTGGAGATGTTTGTTCACTGACTGGGTCACTTCTTTGGTGCTTTTGGCAAAGCATGCTATGTATAAGGAGTTACGTGAGTGATGGGAAGGGCTTCTCTTACATCCATGTTTCTGAAAATAGCTTGTGAGGTAGTTAAGAGTAACGTGTCAGAAATCAGCGTAGTGTGTTTTCCCGTTCTATCCCTGGGAGAGAAGTCAGACACATGCCTGGCTAGGGGAACGCCTGAGAACTGTGATCGCAAGAACCTTTGTTCCTCTAAACACGGGGCCTCATTCAGCTCCGGGGCTGTGGTGCGTTTTATAGGGAAACCCATGCCTAAAAATAGATACAGATTGAAACTTCTCTTAGAGCACAGGGCCGTATGTTTTTTAAAGGACCACTTTGTTTAATGGGAAAGAAAATAGGAAAACTCCCCTTTTGGATACAAGGCTTAGTATTAAGTTTTAGAGAATATTTTTGGGGCACCATAACTAGGTGAATTTTCCAAATCAGGAGTTTTCTGAACATAGTAGATAAGTCAGTACTTGAATCTAATAATAATTCTTGTACTGTTACCAGAGCATGCTTCTCCAAATGATTATGGAGGGTGTTTGCAAGCGTTTAGCACAGAGGGTTTTCTCCCCCCACTGTGGATTTAGAAAGGTGTTCAGTTTGAGACCTAAGATGTGGAATTGGAGCATATTGTAAAATTCTAAGTGACTTTGCTGTTTATATCTTAATTCTTCTTTGAACACTTGTCCTTCATTTTGTGTATGCCTGTGTTCCTGTGCACATATGGATTCTGTTTGCAGAGGCCAGAGTCGGGGTTGGATAGGCAGTCGTGGTAGCCTAAAGTGGATATGGAGATGCTAGCTTGGGTTCCCAGTTAGGGTAGGATCTGTTTAACAACTGAGCTCTCTCCAGCCCTGTATTAAAAGTTTATATAATATGGCTAGTCTATAATTTTATGTTGCAATTTTATGGGAAAATTGTTTATATTTCTATGACACTTAAAAAAACTCAGGTACTAAGAGTTCATTTCATCAGCATAGTTTCTGAAATCTGAGTTTAGAAAGAGACTACTGTAATTAATTTTAAATCAGAACTTTATCAAGGTGATGTTAAAATAGAATATGCCTCGAAAGTTCTGTTAGTTCAAGTGACTGAGAAGGGTGTATTATAAAGCACCCTATGTTTGTGGCTTCAAGGAAGACTGTGTTATAGACCTAGGCTTTTTAAACTGGGTTTCGAACACATATGTGGTCATGCAACTGAATGTTGGGGGTCATGAAACATTGGAAATTGAAGAAGAATTCTGAGTGTACAAGGATTGAAATGAATTCAATATCAAACGTGTGATGGATTCAAGGCATTTCTTGCAGAGGCTTCCCCTGTTGCTTCTTCTTTCTTCACTGCAGCTGAAACAGCCCACGTGTGCACAGAGCAGTAGGCTTGCTGTTCTGGTGGTGCAGTGAACAACCCTTCCTTCACCAGCATGACTCAGACTGAAGACTTTCATGTCCTTCGAATGGCAGGGTTTCCATAGGCATGCGAAGGTTTTTTTCCAGTAGAAATTACTGTTAATTAATACATGTTTTAGTATTTCCCGACGTCACTAAGAGTCAGATGAATGTAATTCATGAAACTAAGTATCAAAACAATAATTTCTGAATCAACTCTAAATGCACTTCTGCTCCCCAGTGCTATATATTTCTGGAAAGAGGCCTTCTCGGCATCAACAATTATATAATTAAAATATCGACCACGTCTGAAAAACATTGAAAATGACCTTCCCTGCCATGCAGAATCAACTGGGCAACCAAACTTTTAATCCATTATGCGAATGTGTTTAAGCATGTTTATCTCATTAGTGTTCAGGTCCGCTTTAATCTTTAACAGGTCGTAAATTTATATACACCAAAGGACTGTTTCGAAGTAAAATTCTTTACGAGTTGTCATCAGTAAATATTTGTTTTGCGTACCTGTTTTCTTTTTATTTCTCTCTATATACGTGGGTCATGTAAATATTTCTCCCGCATACAGGGATTGTGAATGGGAAATGTTTGGAAAGCTTTGTCATCTATTACAAACCATTTGTGAAGATTCACGTTAGACATAAGACATGAAAACTTCCCTGTCATCAGGGTACGTGCTAAAAGTACAAACGCTTTCTTTATGTTTTAAATTCAGAGCAGGTTGACTCTTTCTTATCCAAGTGCTCCCAACCAGGTTATGCTTCAGATTTCCTTTGGATTTAGGAATATCTGTGTACAGAAAATGACTTTTCTTGAGTGTGAGAATCACGTCCCAACATGAAATCTTAATTATGTTCGTGTACACCTCATACAGGTAGCCCGAAGGTAATTTTATACTGTATTTCTTGCACACCTGCATTTGGACTGGTGCTTATCACAGGCGTTCATGTGTGGAATTTCCACTTGTGCTGTCATGTTAGAGCTCGAAAGAAGTGTTCAGTGGTGTAACATTTTGGGTCTGGGATAACCTTAAAGTGCAGCCTGTAAGTCTCATGATTACATATATGCTTCTTGTTAAAAGTGTCTCCAAATTAATTCTTCTTAACATGCGAGTATTTCCCACTGGTAACGTGAAACTCATAGGACTCAAAAATAAACATAATCAAGCAGTTTTCCAGTTTCAACATGCATCCAGTCCAAAGGCTTTTCTGCATAATTCTCTTCTTTTCCTCAGACCCTTCAGCTTTTTAAAAGCACGTGCCTGCCAAAAAAACCTTCTAGCATGCTGAAATGTTTTCTATTTGTATGTTCTTTCGAACTATTTTGTCAAAGAGCCTTGAACTAAACTAAGATCCAGAAGCAATGCTGGCCAAGCTTCAAGACTCACTTCTTTCTTGATGTGTTTATATACATCGTGCAATATATTTATAGGGCGTGGCTTTGAAGCACATACAAGTGAAACCTCACAGGAACTGTACTTTAATATATGCAGATTTATACACAGTTATGACTAAGTGTGCAAGTTTAACCTGTGGACTTCAATTTTATGCAACATCTAATGAATTACAAACTTTGACAACTAAGTTGTCCAGTGTGGTTATATAGTGAAACATGAGAGGAGTTTGGTTTTATGGCAAGACTTGATACTAAGGGGGATTCAGTGGCCTACTCATAATTTCAGTGGAATTTGGTTCTATGACCATAAATCAAAGATATATATATATATATATATATATATATATATATATGTGTGTGTGTGTGTGTGTGTGTGTGTGTGTGTATAATATCTCAAAATATATCAAATATATCAAAGCCCAGTAGGATAATACTGCTTAATAATAGTTTTGTTGAATTTAGAAATATTGATTCTATAACTATCCCCAAGGACTAAACACTTAACTGCTTGATTAGTCATGATTTTAGTAGCTAATGTCTTAGAATCTGTCTTGGCACACTGCATATTCTGTGTATTAAAGGTTCAAGTAACTCTGTCTCTTGCTTTGAGAAAGCACCTTGTACCTAATGATGACTTGGTCTAGGGTTTTGCAGTATTGATTAAATATAGAATTCATTTTGGATATAGTGCTAGTAGATTTTGAAACCTTAGCTTGGTTATGAGACCCAAGGAAAATAACAGTAGTCAAGAAGCCTTCATAGACTCACGAGAGGAAAACACCCCTGTTTATGATATTTACTGAGTTCTGAGCAGTTACTCTATGAGTTTGTTTCAGCACCAGTCAGGAGAATGAGGCTGAGAATGTTTAGAGCCAAGATATATATTTCACTCTGATTTTCAAACACATTATTGTCTTCATTAAGAACAGATGTCACTTTTCCAGAAGTGTTTGTGATAGAGCTCTGATCAGTCTCAGTTCACGGCAATGTGTTTGTCCAAACATCACAAAATACTTTATTAAGATAAAGAACATAGCTTATAATTTTGCTCTGATTTTCAAGGATTTGATACGTTTTTTTAAAAATTTTTTTCAATTTGCTTGTACTCTTTAATTTCATAAAAGTAATAAATTCCCATATGCTCTCACACGGCTGTAACTGGGATTGCAGGAAAAGCAACACTAAAATACCAAGTCTTACCGGGTAAGCAACATTCATTTCCAAAGAGGAAAAAAGTCTTCTTGAATAGTTCTTGTTTCCCAGTCATCTGTCTGTGTCTGTATCTCTCTCTCTCTCTCTCTCTCTCTCTCTCTCTCTCTCTCTCTCTCTCTCTGCCTGCCTGCCTGTCTGTCTGTCTGTCTGTCTGTCTGTCTGTCTGTCTCACACACACACCACACACACACATACACACTTGAGGGCACTGCATTGCATTCATGTTGTGCACAAGCATACATGTAGGGAAAACACGAATATACATAAAAGAAAAAGAAGAAAATCTGGAGAAGTAAAAACAGGTTTTAAATACACCTAATACCACCAGTATGAATAACTAATGTGGACATATTTTAATAAGTAACGCACATTTTGGGAACCTTTTTTTTTCTTTTTTTGTTTATTTAATTCACTTTATTAATTTTACATATATGGACATTAAATTTATATGCATAAAAATTAATAAACAATATCCATGTTGTCTATGTCACTCTATTCGTTTTGTTAATTACATTTGTATATATATTTTTCTTCCATTTTTATTAAATTTGGTATTTCTTGTTTACATTTCAAATGTTATTCCTTCAAATGTTTCCTGTCCATCAGCCCCCTAGTGTCTCCCCCTCCCCTTCTATATGAGTGTGGAGCCTTTTTTCTTTTCATTTTTCTTTTCTTTTCCTTCCTTCCTTTCTGCCTGCCATTCTTCCTTTCTTCCTTCTTTTCTTTCCTTTCCTTTCTTTCCTTTTTATTTCTTTCTTTTTAACAGGTAGCCCAGGTTGCCCTCTAACTCACTGAAAAGGCAGGTGTGACCTTTGAACTCTTAATTTTTATTATATATATTTCTTTACTTACATTTCAAATGTTACTCCCCTTCCCAATTTCTTGTCCATAAGCTCCCATCCCCTCCCCTCCCCCGCCCCCATAAGGGTATTCCCCATATACCTCCCCCTTACTGCCCACCCCATATTTCCCTATACTGGGGGTCCAACCTTGGCAGGACCAAGGGCTTCCCCTTCCACTGGTGCCCCAACAAGGCTATTCTCTGCACATATGCAGTTGGAGCCCTGGGTCAGTCCATGTATAGTCTTTTGGTAGTGGTTTAGTCCCTGGAAGCTCTGGTTGGTTGGCATTGTTGTTCTTATGGGGTTGCAAGCTTCTTCAACTCTTTCAATCCTTCCTCTGATTTCCCCCAAGGGGGTCCTGTTCTCAGTTCGGTGGTTTGCTGCTAGCATTGACCTCTGTATTGGACATGCTCTGGATGTGTCTCTCACGAGAGATCTATATCCAGTCCCTTTCAGCATGCATTTTTTAGCTTCATCAATCTTATCTAGTTTTGGTGGCTGTATAGATATGGGCCACATGTAGGGCAGGCTCTGAATGGTCTTCCTTTAGTCACTGCCCTAAACTTTGCTTCCATATCCCCTCCTATGGATATGTTTTTTTCCCCTTTCAAGGAATGGGAGCATCCTCATTTTGATCATCCTTCTTCTTGAGCTTCCTGTGGTCTGTGGATTGCATCTTGGGTAATTCGAGCTTTTTGGCTAATAACCACTTATCAATGAGTGCTTACTAAGTATGTTTTTCTGTGATTCAGTTACCTCACTCAGGATGATATTTTCTAATTCATTCCATTTGCCTATGAATTTCATGAAGTCATTGTTTTAATAGCTGAGTAGTACTCCATTGTGTAGATGTACCACATTTTTTGAATCCATTCCTCTGTTGAAGGGCATCTGGATTCTTTCCAGCTTCTGGCTATTATAAATAAGGCTGCGATGAACATAGTGGAGCATGTGTCTTTGTTGTATGTTGGGGCATCTTTTGGGTATATGCCCAAGAGAGGTATAGCTGGGTCCTCAGGTAGGGGAATGTCCAATTTTCTGAGGATCCTCCAGATGATTTCCAGAATGGTTGTACCAGTCTGCAATCCCACCAATGGAGGAGTGTTCCTCTTTCTCCGCATCCTCGCCAGCATCTGCTGTCACCTGAGTTTTTAATCTTAGCCATTCTGACTGGTGTGAGGTGGAATCTCAGGGTTATTTTGATTTGCATTTCTCTGATGACTAAGGATGTTGAACATTTCTTTAGGTGCTTTTTGGCTACTTGATAATCCTCAGATGAGAATGTTTTCTTTAGCTCTGTACTTTATTTTTTAATAGCGTTGTTTCGCTCTCTGGAGTCTAACTTCTTGAGTTCTTTGTATATTTTGGATATTAGCCCTCTATCTGTTGTAGTATTAGTAAAGATTTTTTCCCAATCTGTTGGTTGCCATTTTGTCTTAATGACAGTGTCTTTTGCCTTATAGAAGCTTTGCAGTTTTACGAGGTCCCATTTGTCGATTCTTGATCTTAGAGCATAAGCCATTGGTGTTTTGTTCAGGAAATTTTCCCCAATGCCCATGTGTTTGAGACTCTTCCCCACTTTTTCTTCTATTAGTTTGAGTGTATCTGGTTTGATGTGGATGGAGGTCCTTGATCCACTTGGACTTAAGCTTTGTACAGGGTGATAAGCATGGATAGATCTGCATTCTTCTACATGCTGACCTCCAGTTGAACCAGCACCATTTGTTGAAAATGCTATCTTTCTTCCATTGGATGGTTTTAGCTCCTTTGTCAAAGATCAAGTGACCATAGGTGTGTGGGTTCATTTCTGGGTCTTCAATTCTGTTCCACTGATCGATCTGTCTGTCTCTGTACCAATACCATACAGTTTTTATGACTATTGCTCTGTAATACTGCTTGAGGTCAGGGATGGTGATTCTCTCAGAAGTTCTTTTACTGTTGAGTATAGTTTTTGCTCTCCTGGGTTTTTTGTTATTCTAAATGAATTTGCAAATTGCTCTTTCTATCTCTATAAAGAATTGAGTAGGAATTTTGATGGGGATTGCATTGAATCTGTAGATTGCTTTTGGCAAAATGGCCATCTAATTCTAAGATGTAAGATATTTAATTTATTTCAAATTTGCTTACTTTTCCTTTTAGTTAGCGTAGGTTTGTAATGCATTTATGTGATCCGAGTAGTCTTGTCTCCCTGCCAGAATGCTTCTGTAATACATGTGCACCTCATATCTTTGTTCATTATATAGAACTTGGAACACAGCTCTAGGGTTTTGTATGGAAGATTATAATATCCTAATATCTTAATTTATTTATTAAGTCATATGTGTGATTCAATTGTAAATTACTGCATTCATATTAATCCTCCAATTGTAGAAAGCTGAAACCTCAGAATACATTTGTAAATCTCTTCCTTTTACAAAACACCTTTATGCCCTTATGATTACTCACATTAAATATGAGACTTACTGTTTCCTATAATTTTGTGCCCTATGTTCTTAATATTATTACTGGTATGTTTTTTTCCTAAGGAAACCTTTCTCTTAGTATCAATAAATTTTAAGATCACCATTTTTTTCACCAAGTTTACATTGTTTTGGATCAAGGTTGGTAATTATAAAAATTGTTTCTAATCGAAAGTATTTTTTTAAAATATTGTCAAATGTGCTATAGTTATTTTTAAGTTTATAATTTTTTTATAAATAGAATGCTATGTTTTTTCAAACTATGTTAATCATTTCTGTTCATCCAACAGAAACAATTTAGTGGGAGGGATTGGGTATTTGGTTCATGGCTTCAAAAGTATCAATCTATAATGATGGGGAAATTATCCAGTAGAACACTTCACCTTTGCAGCAAGGAGTCAGAAAGGAAAGTACAGGGGACAAGATACCCTCAAGGACCCATTCCTAGTGAGCTGCTTCCTCTGCCTATGTCACAACTTAAGGTATCCCCAAATATATAATGCCAACTGGGGACAAGGCCTTCAACCCATATTCGTAAGTATATTTCATTTATAAAGTTATTATTAATAAGTTTTGAGACCATTAGCATCTAAACCATAACATTACTATTCAGAGTTACCTAATTTCCAATTTAGTTTTTCTCCACTTGCCCTTTAAGAAATTATAATTTCTTTAGACAATAAAATAAAGTATATATATATATGTATATATATCACGATGAAAGTAATTATTTACAAACCTAGAATAATCTGTTTTCTGATCTGCCTTAGTGTTTTTGTTCTTAAAATCAAAAGAAGAGGGGATATTAGAACCCTGATGCTATGAAGGGAAAGAAAATGTTGGGAGAGACTTCAGCTTGGGAAAATGAAAGTGAGCAGAGGGCTTTAACTGGGGGAAAGGGGCAGAGGGATAAATAACACTAATGCTGTTTGAAAAAAATCTGCAAAAACATAATTTTAGAAGCATACACACACACACACACACACACACACACACACACACACACACACACACACATACATATGACCATTGCATACACGGGGAGATCTAATGCTGCCCCACGAGACCCATGGACTAACAAACAAAAATCAAAAGCTCCCCCAAACCTTTTAAATCAGTTGTTGGTCAAGACCCTATTGCTGAAGAAATTATGTACTTCAGACATAGGATTACTAGAGGAATAGACCCTGGATGGACCTTCCTTTGGTTAGCTCTCATGATATCAATAAGGTGCCATGCATGCAGCCATGAGAGATCAGACACCAGTAGAACTATCTAGCTATAAAGCCTATAAACCAAACTGGTGACTGGCCTAGTAAGTCCTTAACATTACAGTAATGGCACTTTTATTTTGGGGTAACCAACACCTGTCTAATTGGACCTAAGACCCAATAAATGGGGAATTCATGACTGGTATCATAAATGTAGCCAACTACCAAACCACTGAACTGAGAATAGGACCCCCATTGAAGGAATCAGAGAAAGAACTGGAAGAGCTTGAAAGGGCTCGAGACCCCATATGTACAACAACGCCAAGCAACCAGAGCTTCCAGGGACTAAGCCACTACCTAAAGACTATACATGGACTGACCCTGGACTCTGACCTCATAGGTAGCAATGAATATCCTAGTAAGAGCACCAGTGGAAGGGGAAGCCCTGGGTCCTGCTAAGACTGAACCCCCAGTGAACTAGACTGTGGGGGGGGGAGGGTGGCAATGGGGGGAGGGTTGGGAGGGGAACACCCATAAGGAAGGGGAGGGGGGAGGGGGATGTTTGCCCGGAAACCGGGAAAGGGAATAACACTCGAAATGTATATAAGAAATACTCAAGTTAATAAAAAAATAAATAAATAAATAAATAAATAAATAAATGTAGCCAACTACCATTGTTTGGATAGGTCATAAGATCTCAGAGGAGAACCATTACTGGCATTTTTAAAAACAATTTTGACATTCTTATTCTTTTTTTTCTCTTTTTTTCTATGATGTGGAACTCAGATGAAATTCTTATTCTTATTTCCACAGTTAGCATAGTTTTCATTCCTCATCAAAGAAACTCCTCTTTACAGTAAATGAAGACTCTAACAAAGGCCCACAACTTGTCAAACCACAGAGACTAAGTGATCATGGGGTTCCCAACCCCAACTGACAGATCTATAATATAATTCCCACACCTAAGCCCCCAGAAAAGTTACGAAAAAGGAAATGGGGTAATTGTAAAAGCTAGAGGACCAGCATGCCTACAACGAGATAATGTCTTCTAGATGTGAGAGTGTATTACACCCGTGAGATTGTAACATTATACTTGCCTAAAAAAACCAAAAAAACAAAAAAACAAAATAACCAAAAAAACTGCATACTTGTGACATCAGTTGACATGCCTACATGACTGGGGAAATTTCCCAAGGTCTCATCCCTGAATGAAGGACTACAGTTAATTAATGGCTGCTAAGACAAACAATGCGTTTTCTCCAAGGATAAGCTTCCTGATAGGTTATCTAATATCATGTGGTCAACTCTAACCATATATACATATGAGCAATACTAAGTGGATCCAGAATGTATATATGTTTATGTGTGTATATAGCAATAATAAAAGGTAATGAATATGAGATAGAGGAACATGTGAAATATTGTGGGGAGGAAAGTAGGTATGAAAATTGTGCCAATATAGTATTCTAATGTGTGAAATATCAAAAATATTTCTATATTTAAAAATATTCAAGTAAATGCCACTCTAAAGAAATCAAAATTTGGTGAGAAGTAGAAATACGAATCATTTTTATGAGTTAGTTTCTTGGAGTTTGGACTATTAAAGCCGCTCCCAGATTAAGATGTGGTAGAGAAAATGGAAGGTTCTTCTTTTCTTCTCACTGCATACTGAATGCTTTTCTCTAGGGAGTGACATTGAGGGGAGAACCCTGCTTGCTTTAATATTCATTTTTCTTTCTGAAGTGGATGATAACCATTGAACCATCCCGAGGAACCTAAAAATGCTCTTGGTACAATGAACTCTTTGTGATGAAAATAGTACAGGGTGACTGTTTTTAACGCAGTGACCCCGAGTTCAGTGTTTTACACAACCCAGTGTCCTTGAGCTATCATTAACTTACAGACCTGGAGAAATGGGACAAAATTAATATATAATTCTTTTCACTGTCTTTTGCTTTAATACTCAGGTCCACAGACAATTTAGTTGGTAAGGTGAGTGTCTTTGTTTATGGACACACACATGTAATGTCTTATACTTGATTTTGGTGTTAGTGTCCATGATCTTTGGTCTGTCCATTACTGTTTGATGACATTCACTAAGCCATAGGGTGTGATAAAGGTAACTCGGTCCCAGCGTTTAAGAAAGCATGCTATTTTAAAATGATTTTTCTTAATGAAGATCTCCTTTTCAGTGCAGAGGCAAGAGAAGGTCCAGGACATTTTCCTGGGAGGCCAAACAGGATAATGGGAGACATTCCTAAAGACAATGAAGAGGTGACATTCCCCTAACAGGGAGGCCCTTCCCCTCTGAGAGCACATGGTGGAATTAACTGGTGTCATTTTGAAGGAGAGGTCTGCTAATTGGCATCTCCCAACTGTATATAATGTCAACACCTTTCTCTATTCATTCCTTCCCATGCGCATTGCTGCCCAAGGGGAAACTGCTCAAAACCATCTACATGTCTCAGAGGAACTGTTACACTTTCATTAACTTCCAAAAGCTCTCTGTGAAGTTTAACAGTTGGTTGGTGGTATTGGTAAATTTTTTTTTTTTTTTGAGGTTGGAAGCATTATGTTCATGTATTGTGGCAGTGGCCTGCTGAGTAATTGCAAGGTTCATTATACCACCAAGACTGTCAAGAGGTATTTATGGATATTCATGTGCAATGAACCATTGAACTTGAACTGGTCATTTGTGTCTCCTGTGGCTGGAATTGTGTTTATGCTAAATAGCAGGAGAAACCTTAATTATGAACCAGGAAGGAAGGAGTGTTATCGTAGTTTAGAGTGATAGAATGACTAAAGACAAGAGTGTCTACATTTTTACCCTCTATTATCAAACTATCGCTAATCTTCATTATTAAAAAAATGACTGTGTTTCTTTTGGTTTTTAAAATGTTTTCTGGTTTTTTTTTTCAAAAATTTCAGTTGAAAATGACAGAAACCAACCACTGTAGATTTATGTAGAAAAGAAATTTATTCAAAGAATATTTGCTAAGTCATAGAATATTCAGAAAGATAAAAGAACCAAACTTGGGAAAGACAGAGCCAAGAAAAATAATGGAAGTTCATTCCCATAAGTATTCCTCAATTTCTGGAACTTTTCCTGGGCATTCTAGTTGATGTTGCTTATGTCAAGCTTATCTCACTTCATGCTCATATCATGCTCAGAATTAGTGTTTGTGTTCTCTTTGGATACTGAGTGTGGCTGCTTCCACACTCAGTAGTCAGAACGAACACACTGGTGTCTTTGTTAGTGCGTTCCAAAGCCTGGGACAGATACATATCACTCCGATCTTCAATCCTGTTTCCATGTCCTAGACACAGAAGTGAGGACGATGAATGCCTGGTAGTTTTAGCCTTTGTGTTTTCAGAGATGGGCCATAACTGAATAAAATGTATCTAGTATTCAGAAAGATGCTGTAAGGAATGACAAAAACTACTTCCTGGCAGAGGTTGGATTCGAACTGCTGTAGGAAAAAAAATAGGGATATTTAAAACTAGGGATATTTAGACCTACAATTGTAGTTGGAAACGGGGAAAGTTTCAGCTCAGGAGTCAACATTACGTAAACTTAGAGCCAGACAATATAAGGAAATACATCTAAGCAGAAAGATTTTGGGGAAAGAAACACAGTCTCTTGTGTTGCAGTGAATGGATGAAGAAACTTGGATAGACATATTCTCATCATGAAAATCCCAGGGAAAGGTTTCTGGGATGCTTAGCTTATGAAAGTTGTTCAGTTCACATTAAAATGATTGAGGATTTTGAGGAGGGAAGTAGACACTGTGCCTGGCATTGACTGGTTTGAAAAGGATAAACATTAGAAAACATGACTTTTTGCTCTTATCAAGAAGTAATTGATTAGAAGAATAAGTGAGGAAAGAAGAGGATAAGTAGGAACTTGCAAGAAAACGTCATCGAGGTATGATTAATCACTGACAGAAAGGCGTGGGACTTGAGAAAGAATGCCAGAGACCTTTCAAACACTCTGTTACTGTGACTGGTGCTTGAATAACTTCAGTTAACACATTGGACAGTGACAAATGCTATTGGCATCCTTCTCTTCCACTGAGGCTGGGAGGAGATGTACTGCAAACAATAAAAATATCATAATAAATAAATTAGGTAATGGTGAGAAGATGTCTTATGCAATGGAAAACGACGGCAAAGCGGGCTAACCATTTGGTTAGGGTATGTTTGTGGTGATCCGTGGTAGTAGAAAGGTAGGCATTATTGACACGTCTGTATTGAAGCCAAGACTTGTCTGAGGTGAGAAGGAAGCTAGAGGATGCGGAAGCAGAGTTCTCTTCTCTGAGGACTCAAATGTCACAGAGCTGTGAGCTAGAACATGAGGGAATGTGTTTGCTGGAAGAGAAGGGAGTGAGGCTTTCCTGGAGAGCAGCTCTCACAGGAATGTGGCAGCATCCTGAGGGCTCTACAGGGTATCAGAGGAACTTGCAGCAGGATGGCAACACTCTGATATTTTTCTGTAACTCAACATGAAAATGATGTAAACACACGATTCAGAAAGGCTTCAAGATTCATTCCCCTCTTTTTCTAGAATATGATAGGGTGGAGATCAACACAAAGAGATGGTGTTATAAGACCAGTAGGAAGCATGTTTAGGGCCTGTGGCCTATGTCCATGGAGCAAAGTAGACAATTTTGTCTTGTTGTGGGTTTCTGCTCCCTCACACTTCACTCCAGTGAAAAGGAACTACTTTTAAAGCAACTGATTGGGAAGCAGCAAGCCCTGTGGAACTTCCTCCCTGTTCTTGTTTCTTGACACATCCTCAAGGAGGTGCCAATGAGACTTGCTGAACACTTTGAGGAGTTTGAGGAGTGGCTGAGCACCACAAACGTCTGAGAGAGCTCTGAGTGGAAGGCGATGGTTGGTTTAAATCACATGGTTCTCTTAATAGGCTTTAAACCATCTGGATAAATACAAGCTTTACTCATTTTGGTTAAGATTGGAGTGTGAATGTTTCGTTTGGCATAATCCTTAGGCTAACTCTCTGTCTATGTTTTCACTTTCTGGCTGGGTGTCTGGCCTTTGCAATCTTAAACACATGTAGTTCTGACCGCAATGAAAGATATAGAGCAAGCTGATCTGATAAAGGAATGGCCATGTAGCAGGGTGCTTATGATACAGGAATGGGGGCTCGGTTCCTTGTCTCCCCCCAGGATTATTAGAGATTGTATTTTGTGTCAACATATCCCTGGTTGCATCGGATGTCATTGTCACTAGACTTCCTTCCCTTAGTTCTGTAATATAAGCATTTTGCTTCTACCATTTTGTGCATGTTGGTATCTTCTTATGCTACTGTAATTATCACTGATAGAATGAATTTCTGTATCTCAGGTCAGTGCTTATTTCTATGAAGGTCAGCGTCTAGTTTTTCCTTCTATTTTAATATTCTGTGGTGGAATAAAATTTATACAACAAAACAAAAACAAAACACAACCTTGCTTGGTAAATACCACGCCAAACCTCAATCTTCTAAAATTTCTAAACTCTTGTGTGGAATCTGGTAGAAAGGCATTAATGATGTGATCAAGAACTGTTACATCGTTATACAGACAACAATTCAAAATTGTATAAAGCTATGCTTTGAGTGTGGAGACAGGTGAAGGGGAGCTAAGGGAGGGTGCGTGTCAGCACAGCACACACATGCACACCTGCTAAAGAGATAGACACCATGTGTTTCCAGGCATCATTTAGCTGTCAACCATCTGTCAGGAGGAAAATAGTTAAATATAGACAACCAACTATGGGAATATTAGGAAATTTAGCATGTTATAAATCTAAACCAAAGTTATGACATCATTGCTGCCTTACATGAGAGTATTTTTATATATGTACTGGGTTTCAACATAATTTTCAATAAAAATAGGCTTTCTTAAACCCTTGTATTTTGCTTAGCATTAATTTTTGATGACTACTAATAAATGTATAACTCATGTATTTGATTATTTAATATTACAGAGTCAAGGTAATCTGTAGAAAGGACAGTACATGCTAAACAAGAACAAAATTTTACCATTAATGATGTCTTCAATTCTACCTTATAAACTTCTTATATTTAGTTACATTTCAAATTGTAGAAACCGGGTTCTCTAGGTGATATCTTCGTATGGTGGATGTGTCGACAACCCGAGCACCTCCCTTGAGATGCGTAATCAAGAGATGTATGGCACTAGTGTGCTGGATGCCTCTTCCCAAAGTCCACTCAAAGGAAACTAATTGCAGGGAATGAAGAAGACAAATGGAATTCTTTTGAGAATGTCATCCCAATTTAAATTTCATTTTATCTTCCTTCTCTGAGGCACATTGGATTTCCGTGAGTTTTGTGCATAGGTTGAAGGAGAGATGGTGATTCTAAGAGACTGGATGGACTTCGCTCATCTTCTTCATCATTGACTAGCCTGGGAAACAGACAGGTCCTATTAGTTTGTCTTGAATATCTGTCCAAGGATTCTGTGGCACAAATTTTGTAAGGAAGACAGGGGCCTCGGAGTCCCTTTAAAATAGAGCTCCTAAGAAGGCGGTTTGTCACAGGGACTTGGGGTTGTCAGATGAGCCTATTCCAGAGTTCAGGTGCCAAGGTACTGAAAGTTACAGTGCATCTTATGCTTTGTAAACAGACAGTACAGACAACAGCAAACAGTCACATATGACTCAGTTTTCTATAAGTAAAGCGAAGTACATCCTATGAAAACCGTTTCCTGGACAAGAGGAAGCATAGCTTCCCTGGTTCTGGAGACATGGTCTTGTTTCTTCCCCTAAGCCCGCAATGTTGACTCACTGCCTCCCATCACACAGATGCGCTCAAGGCAGGAAAAAGCAAGTCTTCTCCATCACAGGGCGCTTCATTCTCCTTTGAAAACTGTGGTCGATTGGATGGTAACAGAGAAACTGGTCAACGGTGTTTACAGAACACATCATCTCGTTAAGATAATGTTAGTAATTTATTGCAATTATTCTTATAAATGATCCGCATGCTGTAGAGAGAACTTCCAGCTCTGAATCTGAATGAATCTTACCCACCTGACCTGTTGTTTCACCACGGTGGATTCCGGGGGTGTGGGTGTCAACCTTCTCTTCATTCATACAACCATCTAACCTTCCCCTTCTCCTGCTCTGTCTGTCATGATTTGTGCTGGGTTCTCACTGACCTCCAAGAGGATCTGAGACTTCCAGATGCCAAAGGGACTCTGTCTGCCTCAAATATTTTTACAGCATAAAAGCATAGTGGTCCTTACCTGGGAAGCATAGGTGTCTGAATCTATTACCCATAACTGGTTTACAGACCATGTTGGTTTGCTCATCAGTGGTCTCATTTGTATACAGAAGTGCAGTAACCTACCACACAGGGTGAGGACTAGCTGTGGAAGTATAATAGCAGTAAAATCTGGGTCTACAAGGGCTCTCCATAAAGCACACACCACAGCCATCACACCAATGTCCTCCTTGCACTGCATTCCTTGGGAAATTGTAAACTCGTCTTCCCTGATTCTTTGCCTCCAAGCTTTTGTCAAGATACCTTCCTCCCATCCAATTTCACTTTCATGTTTGATAGATGATAGTTTTATCCTAAGTGATTAATATCAGAATAATCTCAGATATTATCTCTCACTTGAGTGTAGATGGTTAGGGTGCAAATTTGCTGTTATACTCTGTCTGCAGAATAACACTGGAAAGAAAGGGTAGATTAAATACCCAAATGTGAACTGTGCATAGTGAAAACATTCGGAAGCCTGACTCTGTCTTCTGTTTGCTTTCCTTACCATTTAGTTCAGTTAATTGTATTTGGTAGTTTAATCACTTTAGCTGCTTTTAATTTTCTTCTCATTTTTCAAACGTCCATTGCTTTGCTTACTCACCCACATGTGTGTTTAAACCCTTGATTATGTACATTCATGCACGCATGCACGCATGCACGCTTGTGTGTGTGTGTGTGTGTGTAATACAATGGTAGAACAACTTTGCAGCCTATGTCAGAAGATATGATATCTACTAGAGTTCAACTAGAGTTCTTGCCTATTAAAAACTGTGTGTGTTAAATGGGAAACAATTCAGACTGTTGACTGCTGTCCAGTTTATATTAAGATGTTCAATGTGTTTCCTATAAGTGTGGTTTTCTCTGTTACCTATGTGAATGTCTCAGATAAGTTTTACTTATATTTGTTTTATATGAAAATTTACATATCTAGTTTTTGAAATACATCCCTAGTAAATGTCTTCATAGGATGGGGGTGGGGGGTTGGGGAGCCATCTGCTAAGGCTGTTAAGACTTGGTTTATAGTAAAAGTTTTGAGATCTTTGAAGAAGGGACCAAGTATGGCTGTTTGTGTTTGTCTGGGGAGTTTTTGTGTTGCCAGTGGTAACTAAGAGAATTATTTTAAACATCAACGTCACCCTTTTAATAACAATGGTCTCCCCAAATGTAGTGTGGCACAGCTTTAAACTTTATTAAGTCTGCCTTGTCTCCCCCTTCCTCTCCCTGAGTAAATGGAAGAAAAGTTTCCAGGCTCCATGCTGTGAGTTTGATTGATGTCCAGAACATCTGAAGGACTTTTGTGTCCTGCCTGCTCTCCATGAGTTCATAATGTGTGAATACGTAAAGAAGGTCAGCCCTTATCACACGGAATCGGGGGCTGAAAGCAGATCGGCACTGACAGTCGGATCCTGTAAATCAGGGCACAAATCATGGCCCGCACGGCCCAGACAAGTGGTGGGATCTTCCCTCCTTCTTTTTACCCCCTTCCCACTTGGGGGGGACCTTGGCAGAGCAGTGGAAGCCCGGCGAAGACGTGCTCAGAATAATGTGTCACTCCTGCGAGGGAGGAAGGGATTGTGTATTTGTCATGATGTGACGGTCTTTCACTGAACAGCTGAAGGCAGCTCTGGGTTGTTAGTGTCTAGTGGTGTGGAATGCTGCAAATTAGGACAGGGCAGGGAGGCGGGAGGCCTGAGAAACAGCCGAAGTTGTGGCTCCAAAAGTCAGGGGAAACATTTTTGTACCCCGAGTTGCTTTCTACTCTCCTCTCATGTGAGAATATCAATCGTTCCTCTTTAAATGTGAGCTAAGTGTTTATTTAAAAATCACAGCAATGTCACGGGTTATCAGCACGGTCCTGCAGGCAACACATGTACGAGCTTAAAAAAATATTGTACTCCAAAACTCCATGGAATCATATGGATCAAACCACGCTCTAGCTTCTGAGAGGAAGATGGAGGTTTATATCCTCCTAGTGGGCCTGGTCACTGGAACTGATCCTCAAGTAAATCACATCGCAAGCATCATTAGTAGAAATGTCCAGACAATAATTACAGTGCCACAGACCTTGGAGTTCTTTCTAAGAATAATGAAAGATTTTGTTATATTCTTATAGGTATGGACGGCAATATTATTCTTATTCTTTCCAAGTCTTTAGTGGTTTGCTTCAAAATATAAGCTAAGTGAAGCGATACTTGCTTTCTGTTTTTGCAATAGAAAAACGAAGAGCAAGCCTCACAGATGTCTGTGGGCATGGAAACACTCTTTTCCAAACATATAGAATGAAATCAAAGCTTCTATTTAGGATACGAGACCCTTCCTGGCTTCTAATTTTGTTTCCAGCCTCCTAGTTACCGCTTCCCCACCCCAGATCTTTGGATCTTTGGCTGTACTCCATTTCTCATATCTCCTTCAAACATGACTCCTAACATTTATCCATAAATGTATGTGATGTGCTGTTTTCTCTGTACAGGGGTTCTTCACACCGGAAACTTCTTTAAAGTTATAGGTTTATTTTGTTTTTAAATTTTACCTTATTTGTGTGTGTGTGTGTGTGTGTGTGTGTGTGTGTGTGTGTACATTCGTTCATTTAAGTATTCTTATGTGTGAGTGTGGTCGTGCATGCATGTGTGTCCGCCCATGTAGAGATCAATGACAGGTGTCTCCCTCTATTCCTGTCTGTCATTGAAGTTTAGATTTCAGCTGTGTCTGTCTCCCCTTTCCGCAGCTTGGAGTTCCAGATGCTAGCATGTCAGGCTGGGCATCAGAACTCGGGTCCTCACACTTATGCACTGCTTACAGGCACTCCACAGACATCACAGTCCCTGGAGACCTTAGTTGTTATAAAGCCTCTCTCATGCGAATACATCGATCCTCAGGCCCCACTAATCTCTACTGGGTAGTGGTCATCTGTGTCTTCCCCTCCCACTATAGGATAAGGCAAGTTCTCTCCTGAAGGCAGATATTACTTTGTTTTAATTCTCATAGCATAATTACTAATGCAGGCTTACCTCCCCTAACACACACACACACACACACACACACACACACACACACACACACACACACACGAGTGCCCAGCAAAATCTGAGCTATCACTTTATACCATAAATGTAAAAACCAAGGCAATAGAATTTCCAGATGAAAATGAATCACAAATTAAAGTTGGGAAAAGGGTAATCTGAGTTTTGAAATACTCTTCTGCTTCAAATCTATGAATATGTAATGTGTCCAGCCAAAATAAATGCATTCAAAGAGATCCCTTTCCAGGTATAGTAATAATTATTTCAAAACCTTTTGTTCAAAGGATGTCATTACTTGTCACAGGAATGGTGTGGCCAGTGCAACTATGTGTCCTGTGCTATTCAAGGAGGGGAGTGAAGGTTCTCATGTCAGCAGGCAGGAGAATGATTATCAAGAGCTGTCAGCTCCTCTCTGATGTCTGCCTGCACTCACAATGGGCCCCAGAATGCACTAATTCACTTGTTCCCCGAGCGTCACAGTCATCCCAGCTGAGCTGCCAGTTCGCCATGGCTGAGTGTGTAAGCAGTTTCTCTGTGTGGTGCAGGTGACAGTCACATTCTGGTTCTGCAAGGGTGTCAGATGCTTGCAGCTTCCCAGTCTGCACCAGAAGGCGTCTGCAGAGGTATATATATTGACATACCCTCATGTTGGCAATGCTGTTCACATGTTTCCCCTTGATCTTCCCTGAGGTGCCCAGTGTCAAAATGAGACCTTAAAAAAAAAAAAACACCTTCCCCTCTGCAGCGTTTATCAAAACATCAGTGTGCGTTTTGACTGCAGAGTAAAGTCTCTTATGCTCAGTCGAAGCTGAAGAAGACCTAAGACGTAAGCCATGACTGTTCTCTTTTCTATTTCTTATAGATAAGGACCTTAAAAAAAATCAGCCCTGACAGCTTCCTAAGAAAGTGCGTAAGGAAGTCATTAACTGCATGCTGCCCTGTGGCTGTCAGCACCACCATTAGGGAAGAGGGTGAACCAGGGTTTAGCCATGAAGAGACTGGTGTAGAAAAGGTTTAATTAGAGTGGACATTGGAAACTAAAATGTGAACTCTGAGGAAGTGATATACATTAGGGAGAACAGGTTAAAGTATATAAAGGTTATATAAAATATCTGGAAGTTTTGCTGAGCCTTATTTCTTAAGATGTCTGGGTATTTCATTAGGCTTCTCTTTGAGTCCAGTAATCTAGGACCTGACTGTGTATTTTATAAAACACCCTTATTGTTGACATACAACATATAAAAGTGAAGTCAATTGGCTGAGGCAGTGTGAGGTGATTTTTTTTGATATTTCATAGCAAAATCCATATCACCAAATCTTGATTAAATAGAAACTTCACCTTTTAAATCTAATAATTTCTCCCCACATGGTTGGGAATGGAGGGTATTTGACATCCCAGAATTCTAATGTCTGTATTCTATTCACCCATCCAGTCAATTGCTCAAAAGCCTTTAATATATAGGCCGAGCTTTGTAACCTGCATTCAGAGTCCTTCACACTCTGGTTCCACTCAGTCTGGTTTTGTCTCCAACCACTTTGAATAGGAGCTGCCTGTTCCCAGAAGGCTTGTCCCCACGCTGCTTCACAAATGAAATATTATTCTTGACTTGAGCCTGCTCATTTGATCTCTCCCTCTCCCGCTCCTCTACTGCTACACACAATCCATTCGCCCATCAGGGTCCAGTTCACACTGATCTTCAGCCCACCCTATACCATGGTCCCCTCTGAATTGTCTACGAATGTCAGTGGGGGAAGGGGGGTGTCTTAAAGATGCTTCACTTTCCCCCCTTAGTTTGTTATCATAGATCGTGTTTTCCTGGGGTGTGGAGGGCTTTGTTAGCGTACCTACTCTGGCTAGTATTTGGTTCAAAAGTCGGGAATAGCTGCCTGTATAAGCAGGTTTTCACTCCAAAGTGGGATTCTGGGGAAGTGAGGGAGAGAACTGTTTATGCTCTCAAGAAGTCCTCTTTGCCCTTTTGGGGGCATGTGACAGTGGAGCTGTCCCACATTTCAGCCATTCAGTCATTGCCCAAAGCTTAGGCTGAACTCCAAACTGGCGGAGGACCCACAAGGCAATGTGGCTCTGAGCCCAGCAGAGGTTTGAACGCATTCCATGTTTGATTTTTTTCCCTCTGCTTTCTCCCTGTTTCCTGATAGCCTTCATTAATTTGCCTGTTTATATTACATACCTGTGCTACACTGCGGTTATTTTCATCCCCTATTGCCCTCTAGTACCCCTTTCCTTTTCCCATAATCCCCACCTTCCCACCTTGCCCTCCAGTAGCCATGTAATCAGAGAAAATGACACCCCTCGTCGCCCCTCATCCAGCAAATCATCAGTTCTCAGGAAGGGATGGGAAGATGGCAGAATTTTTGTTCTAGAATCTTTTTTCATTAAATATCAAACAAATGTATCGTGGTGATATATTGAACCAACTGGATGAAATGAAGTGCATCTGGTCTCATAGATCTTTCATATGCGAGGAGGCTGGAGGATGATGTCGGCTGCCTTCATCACTCCTCATCTTCTTCCTTTAGTAGGGGTTCATTCTCACTGAACTGGAAGTCTGACAGCTTGGTTGAACAGAGAAGACCAGGGATCTGGTCTGTTTGCCCTGTCTCTGCCTTCAGTGCTGGACTGCAGGTAGTACTGTGAGTTGGGGAGACTGGAACTCTGGTCTTGTTACTTACACAGCAGTCACTCTTACCCACTGAGCCGTCTCCCAGCTCTTCTTAAACTACTTGACCCGGTAAAGTGGTGAAGTACTTTATACTCTGCTGTACCTACCTAAAATAACCCTGTTGTCTCCTTAGGCACTAACAGTTAATTTATGCTTGGTAATCTCAGAATAAAGGAAAACAAGAGGCTCATTTTTTTTCCCTAATAACCTCTCTGTGGGAGGAGTTTATTCAGTCTCCTGAGAAAGTGAATATTTATAAAAGTATAAGTCTGCAGTGAAAATGAAATAGTTAAAGATTTTATTTTTTTATGACTTGGTAATATTAAAAATACTTTTTTTTTCTGTACAGGTAATGAAACTGTAATCATTTAGAAAGAAAAAAATGGCAACCAAGTAGCTGGCCAGGAGTGTGCTGTCTTGCAGCATTGTCTGGTATATTTTTTTCGGTGTAGGACTCCAGTCCGTCAGTGGGTTACAGCAAGTCATTTGCTCTGTTATTTAAATGTTGATGCAGTGTGAGAATGCCCAGGGAAAGTGTCACTTTGATGTGTTTAACTATTTATGTGATTTCATCCAAGTTCTCATATTTTTCCCCCAAAGTGACAATTTCTAGGAAAAAAAAAAGTCTGGCGGGAGAAGTAAACTGTTTTCTCACAACAGAACGCTGGTATGGTCTCTCACTGCAGACCGGGGACTTGGGTGCTGCTGACACAGGGTGGGGCCTCTTGTGCAGTGGCTCTGTGTGGGCGTCTAGGTCAAACTCCTTTCTTTAGAAAACAATCGGGGAGGGGTCCTTTCCGCCTTTGTTGTCCTCTCCAGGAGGTGATGCTGAAAGGCTGTGGTGACAAAACCAGTGTGTAATAGCCTTGTCTCTGGGTCTCCTCTCAGGCTCGCTGGCCAGCTTTCAGGGAAATCCTAGCTTCTGTAGAGGAGGCCAGGCAAGAAGTTGCAGGCAGAGCAGGCTGGTCACAGCGGCTGCTCTCCTGCAGTGGGCTGGCTCCCAGAACTAGAGGAGCAGCTTCTCAGTTCCTTGGTCATTCTTCTGCATTTACACAGGAGGGTAAGATCATCGGTGGCACACACCACAGTGCTGGCTGACAGGGGCTGAGTTCATGTGTGACTTGGGGGCTTTTATCACACTGAGGCGCAGAAGTTCAATGGCTAAAAACTTCCCACCCCCATCTCCATCCTCCAACTGCTCTGGGATTTTTCTGCTCTCTCTCTCTCTCTGGGATAACTCTCTAGGTAATTTATTAGGAGAATTGTAAAGTGATTTAAACTTTCTCATTTCTTTTCTAGCAAGAGCTAATTTCAGTCGAGTTTGAAAGTTTTGGTAATGACTTTAGTTTTCATCAAACTTAAAGTCTGTATGTAAAGAAGTTAAGACCATAACCAAGTTCATAAACTTTGTTTTGACCAGTAAAATTTGAATCCTATTAGAATCTGTAGGTTGCTTGGTTAACTTGGTAGGCCAGGGTAATTTTTGTGTGGCTATCTTAAGCAAATGTCTGACTTTACAATTTCAGCAGTTAAGAGTTTGGGAATGTGTGAAATATTTTTCTGAATTTAAAAGCAGTGGTTTGATGTATAAAAATTCAACCAGAACTATTCTTACACCAAGGTGACTAAAATATGGTAATTTTAAAAATGTTTTAATTGTTTAGATAAAAGAATAATGATTTCAATAATAATTTCCTAAGGTAGAAGGGAGGCAACTTAATGAATACTAGATATTTCTTGTGGTAATGAGTGAAATGATAGATTTATGATGTTGTAAATCAGGAAATACTGGCTTTGTAAAATTAAACCTAAAAGATAAAGTAACTACGAAAAAGACTGAGATGCATTTGTAATTCAACTTTACTAGTGACTAGACTGCTTTTTGTAGGACGGATTTGGCTATGTTGTTTATGATTAATGTTTCTCATATTGATTATCTTGTATCTTTAATAGGCATGTACAGGATTACTACTTTTAAAATCTCCAAGTTTTCATGTGTGTTAAAATATTTTATGACTTGGCTTTAAGGAAAAATGCTCTGAAATGAAGCGATTGGATGATATAAGTCAAAAGAGTCATTTGCTATAAAGATATGTTAGTTATATATCTAAGTTTAATCTAGTTGGTTAGCTCTTTCTCCAAAAGCTGTTATAATCTGCTATCTCCTAGAAGAGAACATAAAATTTAAAGGAAGCATGCTGCTTAGGACACTTTTGGAGACCTCTGAGCGTGGTGTCTGGGAGACAGAATTCTTATTTCTCTATTAAAACAAGGATTATTGACAGCCTAAAGCTAATTTTTAATTTTCTTTTAATATTTTTTCCTCTAATTATAAATCCCTGAATGTGGTACCAAAATTATGCCAATAAAGGCAGAGACCATGTAATACACACGGAGTCTATGAACTAATGTTCAGAATATAACTTCTGTATAAACAGTTTTCTCATGGGGAGATGGAATCGCAGAGAAAGCCCTTCTTGCCATCCCAGTCAAACCACCTTCCCAATCCAGGGTTCTTCTCATCTGCAAATGTGTGCATGTGTCTCTGACAGTGTCTCCGTGCGTGCGTGTTTCACAACTATGCACATTCGAATGTGTATAAGCATGTGTCTGTGGACATGTGTGGTTGTGCTTCTCTTCATTTAGCATTAGCTCAGTACATGAGGACCCTGTGTCTAGCATGCCTGGTTTTCAGTCTTAGCTCTGCCACAGTCTAGGTATGCCTACTCAAATAGCTAACTCTGATAGCTCAATTTTTCTGTACTATAAAGTGGAGGTGATAGTTATATTTTCCACAAATATTTGATTTAATTAATGAATGCACATGTAT
The DNA here is from genome assembly GCF_021556685.1 of Rattus norvegicus. Classification (NCBI taxonomy): domain Eukaryota; kingdom Metazoa; phylum Chordata; class Mammalia; order Rodentia; family Muridae; genus Rattus; species Rattus norvegicus. Next base: position 232,900,490 of record NC_141535.1, on the reverse strand, counting down.
AATGATTTAGAATAATGTGTAATAGTGCCAGAAGTTTGACAGTCACCAAGTTCATCATCGGTATTTAGTTCTTGCAAGAATCAGAAGTTAAGAGGTTGGAAATGTGTAACGGCTAAACTCTGAAGGGTCTTGGTTATGGGTTACATGCCAAATCCTGACTGGCATTTCCAGATTAATCATCAATGAACATTAGCCTCTTAGATGGAATTTCTGTTAATAGCATAGTATAAAATAAGTCTGACTGACTAATGGTTTTGTTTTGATGAATACAGATTGTGATGAGGGCTATGAATTTAACCACTGGGCAGCTACCAAATGTTGACCGCCAAGTTTCAGTAGTTATTGACAGCTTACCTGCCTTACAGTAATTCCGCAGTAGTTTGATATTAAAGGCATTCTCTTAGGCAAACTGATGTGAGCACAGACCAGTGAAGTGGTCCTGGCTGTGAAGCCAGCAACAGAATGAACTGTGCAGAGATCTGAAATCCTTACTTAAACAGTGATTTACAAATGATAGCGAGTGGTGGTTGAGGAGCATGAATAAGGAAAAGTCGTGTACAGTCTTGCTGTTCTACTCACAGTGCTACTGATTATGTGACTCAGAGTAACCAAACGGAGAGCTCTTTCTTACTTGGGACAATGGTGTGGGGGTGGCCTGTATGTAGGGCAACTGGCAGCTTAAATCTTTCCAACACCTAAATCTTACCTCAAACATTTCCCTAGAGCAGACACAGGCTTAGGACATGCGAAGCAAGAGTAGGTCTTGGTGAAGATTTTGAACACTGTAGCTCTCCCATTGGGACACTGGGCCTGTCTCAGAAGTAAAGTTCTGAAAGGTCCTTTAATGTGGTATTTCCTTCCTAACAGTGAGAATATGACCGTTAATGGGAAACATCTATAGTGTTTATTAATTCTTCAAGCAGATTTAGAATGTCAAACAGATTTAGAGTTGGACACACACACACACACACACACACACACACACACACACACACACACACACCTTGACCTCTGTTGTCAAAACATGCTAGAGAACTATCATGTAAGGCATAATGCAATGTATAAACAGTATTACAATACAGTGTTGGTCCCTGCCTCTCTAAAAGTTACACCGAAGGGACTTCAGTGATGTTAGAAGCGTGTTATGTTCACTGACCTAAAAACTAACCATGGACTGTTGATCGTCTTCACTCAGGGAGGGGAAAAATAGCCCCATCTCTGACAAGGACAGGACTCACACTCTTACTTTAGCCAGGAAGAATTTTCATTCAGAGCCCTGGTTAACGGATATAAAAGAATCCTGACAGTTTCTGCCTATGTAACCACAGCATGGTTGTGTGTCAGTGAAATTAGGCTAAAAAATGGATATTTACATCTTATTGAAGAGACTTATAGAAAAAAAATAGAGGCAAGATAGGAAGTAGGAATTGCTTTTTTTTTCCCTAAATGCAAAATATTCCCAAACCCAATGAGCAAAAATAGATCTTGGTCTCCAGGGTCCCTATAACTTTATATAACCCAGATTTTGCATCCTGTCTCTTCACTGTCAGGCAATATTATACAGTTTTTCTAGCGTGAAATATTTATATCTGACCTGGTTGACACTGGGGTATAGTCCGAAAATCTTTTATGAAACATTTAAGCAAAACTGGGGGGGGGGGAATTGAAAGCCTAATGGTGGGGAGGCTCGAAGATAGCCGTGCACGTGTGGTGTCAAAGTATGGTGTAATACTGGGGAGCACCTAGTTTGGGTAATATTTTTAAGTGAAAAATGATCCTCGTTACCATATGGCAAAATATAGTGCAAAATCCGAACTGTTAGACCGACACAGCTGTCGGATGCATGCTTGTGTTTAGTATTCTGTACTGGAGCGGTTGGGCGGGGTCTCCAGAGATTAATCTTAGGCTATTAATCGGCAGTAACTGCAAGCTGTGGTGAGGATCAGAGATGGAAGTAACATGATCTGTGTGGTAACTTACCTGACAGGAAAGGGACCGACCTAGAGTTCACAACTTAAACTCTACGGAGTAGATCGCTTAACGTCTACCTACTGTAGACTCAATGGACTCCGTTCCATCGTTTCAGGAGAAGCTACAGGATTTAAAAGGTCCTGATAATCACACATTCCTTATATGTGTATGCATGTCTGGCACACATGATCTTAAATTTTTAATCAAAACAATGTGAAGGCCTTTGGGAGACTAGTAGTATTAGGAAAGTCAGAGTATCCTCCCATTATTTCCTGCCCTCTCTAAGTCAGGGAACGCGAAGGGACATTTAAAGATTTTATTTGCTGAGAATCCTTAGGACTGAGTCTTTGGAGACAACTTTCCCCTAATTTCTTAAATAAGTATTTATTTTAAACATTCACACAAGAACTTGAACAAATCTTCAATAAATCACAGTGATAATAGTTAGCTATATAAAGATTGTCTCAAGTTTCTTAAGTTGGTCTGAATTTCTTCCTCTGAAGTCCAGGCAAATTCTTAATCATCTGTTGTTTGCATCCCTAAGTAGTGACTTTGCAACCTTAGTAGGTATTTCCCTTTGAAAAATTCATATTAACATAGAATGATTTCCCGATTCTGTGCTAAGCATAGCTCTGTTTATGTTTTAAACTCCTCCATCAGTCTATATTAACTCTGAAAAAGAGGTGTGGTTCAGGAAGAACTAATTTTATGCAGATACTATCTTCAGTCCCATTCTTAACTCTTCATATAACACTATTGGGCTGAAGAGATGGTTTACTAAGTCCAGAGCTTGCTGAATGAGCATGAGGTTCTAAACAGGTTACGACCCCGGAACCCGTGTAAAAAGCTGACCATATTGGCAAAGTGACCACAGCAGAGGGAAAGAAGGGAGAGGTAGGTCATGGGGCTTGCTGGCCAACCAGCCTAGTCTACTGAGATCCAGGACAGTGAGACACGTGTCTCAAAAGACAGAGCAGATGGTCACTATGGGAAACACCTGAGATTGACACGTGTAAGTACACACCAGTACATGCGTCTGTACCCACATGCCCACTTACACACACACACACACACACACTCTCTCTCTCTCTCTCTCTCTCTCTCTCTCCCTCTCCCCCACCCCATTGTTTGTGTTGATGGTTTGGTTATAGAGAACAGACATTGTAGTAGAGAGGGGAAGTTGAAATTTAGACAAGGCAAAGAACTAAGTGGAGCTCACAGGTCTACAGGGAGACCAGGGGCCCATACATCGTCTCATACTCTACAGCCATTTTCGCTGGCATTGGACATGTAGACTTACTTTGCCTACCTCTTCCCCACATACTGAAAACCCAAACCCCCTTGCTCCCTGAGGCATTTCTGATATACCATTTCCATAACCTGGAACTGCTCTTGCTTAAATGCCGTCAAATTAAACATTTCCTTAATAGTTTAAATTAAATGAGTCCCTTGATATCATCCCTCACAGTCGGGTCTCATTTTCTTTTATAGTACATATGATTTATCATTACATATGCTACTCCCTTGGTGGAAGCTTACATCTCAGAGGAAAAGCTGTGTCCTGTGTGTGTTCATAGGTGTCTGCTGAGTGCATAGCGTCTGCATGGTGTGTAGAGGTATCTGTCCTATTGAGCATTCTTCTTTCTCATGTAGCCTACATTGTTGAGAGACACTGGTATTGTAAGCCTATTTGTTTATTTGCTTATTTATATATTTATTATTTGTGACTTGGGTCTGCAGATCTGCAGAGTTAACTGATAAACGTTTCATTGTATCTTATTCTAAACCTCTGGACAGAGAATGTGTTGAGCTATTGACATTAAAATTGTCAAAGGAACCCAACTCACAAGTTTACTCAGCCAGTACCAAGATGGGCTGGCATCACTGGCACTGTGGGCAGACGCAGTTGTGAGGAAGGCATCCCTTTTAAGTTAGAATCAGAGACATTTAGGGCATAGAATGTAGCTCGCTCAGTGGGAGATCTCATGCCCAGCAGCTCTAGGGCTTAGGTCTATCTCCAGCATGACAAAAGACAATGTTTTCTGTAAGTGCTGTTGGCACTTATAACACTGTGACTATCCCCAGAACCCCCTGGCTTATGGTAAATTGCTGTTACCTAGTAAATAGAGTGTTTAATATTAGATATATTTTTAAGTATCATTAATTCTTACTTGAACTTAACTATCAAGACATGGTGACGGCTATAATCAATGCTACCACAATTCAGAGGTTTCTACACAATCATCTTAACGGAAGGGTAGTATGTTGATTTTGTTGTTGTTGCTCTTTGTAAATAGGTAATTCTAGATGCTGCGGTGGTAGGAAGAGCAACACACAAACACTGCCTCAGTGTGACTGTGAGAAACAGCGGTTATGGTCAAGTTGTCTACATCTAAAGTTCCTTTCTTAAGGTACTCGTTACACACTTTATCTCGTGAACATGTTGTATACCCGGCATTTGTAATTCCTGAACAGCCTTTGAGTTTGAGGCTGGCCTTGTACAGACCTCGTTTGAGCAGACACTAGGAGCATAGTACCTGAAACTGCTTCTCATATCCCTTCTATTCAATCAATTCAGTTGAAAATTGACATATGTGTCTAATACACTTAATAAGTGTATTATTATGTGTTAAGTATGTGTTGAAATGGCTTTTGTACATACTGATTTCTCCTCTCCAGTATTGTTCCACACAATATATCTATAATTACCTTGATCTTTTTAATAAGTGCAAATTTTATGTACATTGAAATTAAAACTTAGACTCCCTGGTAGTTAACCATGGAGCCTCAACAATGTGAGAAAATGAGTAGGGACAAGGGAGAGAACAAAAACATGACAGAAATAGATAAATTCATTTCTATTTCTGTTGACTGTCAAATATAAAGAAAAGGTTTTGCAACCTCATTCATTTCTGTTTCTGTTGACTGTCAAATATAAAGAAAGGACAGGTTTTGCAAACTCACAAAATTACATTTCTGTTCCTAGAACTATTCAATTACAAAGTTGAATAATATAAGAATATTATATTCTCTTTAGAAATAACCTTTGGACTCTTTCTGCCAGATTGCCTTTTTATACAAAATGAAAATAAAAATAGATTGGGGTTGGGGATTTAGCTCAGTGGTAGAGCGCTTGCCTAGAAAGCGCAAGGTCCTGGGTTCGGTCCCCAGCTCTGGAAAAAAAAATCAGTATTTCAAATCAATACTCTCTTCGAGTTTAAAGGATAGAAACCTGCTGATTTGTGGTTATGTTTCATTTTGTCGGTTAGTCATTTTTGTGGGCCTATTCTCAGGAGCGTATTTACCTTGGTTAAAGTTTAATATATTAAGGTTATTAATCCATTATAAAGCGACAGTATTATGTGTCCATTTCGAAAAAGAAAAACAGCCCCCAAAGTTGATGTTTTATGTTATGGGTAACATATTCTATTTACCTGTAAAACATTAGGGCATGTACTGGGAGCTCTTTGCAGGAATATTTGAGTGGCTGTAGATATAAGTTTGCTATTCAAATCAGGTAATCAGTGACCTGGAGCGCAACCTGAAAGGACCTGCAGTGTGACAGTCACAGGAGAAAAGCAGATGGTGCTTCGTCGAAGTTTCTGACATAATACCCTTAAACATCACACTCTCTGTTCAATGAAATATATATATATACATATATATATATTCAAGTTTCTTATACATCTGTTTTTATAGGATTGCTGGAGTTTATTGAAATCAGACAATATCAGTAAACGTTTTCCACTTAATTTCCTGAGTAAAAGCATGTTATGAGACCTGAATGTAAAGAAATAAGAGCATAAATCACATACATCATTTCTTCACAGATATATCGCATTCCTCTGATTGTTTTTGGCTTGGATTTTATGAGTAGATGCCACACCATTGATTCCTGGTGCAAGCAATTTACTTGCAATTATGTGTGCTGTTAATCTACACTACTTAGCCTTTCCAGTGAAAAATGTAATTTTCTGTGGGTTTTTTTTAAATAGACTTAATGACAAACATCTTGCAAATTAGATTTTCATATATTTCATCTCTCTCTTATGCTCAATTTAATCTATCAAAGCCACACATTGTTGAAGACATCTGGTATTGAGCTCAAGCAGCTGGATTTCATTTGTAAAGGTTTTAAGCAAATTTTGGTACTTGCCAACAATAATACAGCAGCTGGCCAATGTGTTTTCTCTGTGGCGGCTTTGTGCAAAGTGGCAGAGGAGCCCTGAGTTCAGAAGCAGGTGATTTTCTGCCTCCCTGCTCTGACTAGAGGGAGGTGAAGGTGATTCTGTGTTTCTTCAGGAGCCATGCACACAGTTGCTCTACATAAACAAATCTCAGTGTGTGTTTGTGTGTGTGCTCACATACGTGTATCTAGGCATATGTGTGGGTGTGCACGTGTGTGTGTGTGCTTGCACGTGTGTGTGCACGTATATGTGTGTTTGTACATGTGTGTACGTGCTCATATATGTGTGTATGCATGTGTGTTCGTGCACATGCACATTTGTGTGTATGTGTGTGTATGCATGTGTGTGTTTGTGCACATGCGCATTTGTGTGTATATTATGTGTGCATATGTGTGTGTATGTGTGTGTATGCACGTGTGTGTGCGCAGACATATGTATATGTATAGTAAAGGAGGCTAGAGAAGGGGCACTAAATGCCTGGGGTGGTCTTCTTCCATTGTGTCCTTGCCAAGGCTCGCTATACTGGCTGTGGAGAGGGAATCAGCCCAGAGCTGTTGGCAGCCAGCTGAATAACTCTAGGAACCCAGTGTGGGGGCTTTCCCAGCAGGGTTATTTATTTCTCACCCCAGAATCACGACAGATCACTTAGGATATAGATGACAACACTCCAACACTTCATAGATGTGAAGCAAATATCTGAGCGTTACCTCCAGACAGTGCCAACGTAATGACCTCTTTCAGGGGGGTTTATACACGCTGTCATGAATCAGGAGAGCTTGTTCATTCTTTCCTGCAGAAAGAATTTCCACATCCCCCTAATTCCCAAGACAAGTAACTGTTTTGTTTACATGTATTTAAAAGGAATAGTCATTTTAATGACTAATAAGGCACCTCATGTACCCAGCTTACAGTGTTTTTGTGCAAAACATAAGCATGACCCATTATTTGGTTAAAAAAAATGTTCTCATATCATGGAAATATCCACAGTGAAGAAAGTGTAGGTAGCAAGGCTTAGTTTCTTTGAAGCAATTCATTATGATCTGAGGGGTTTCTGAAATAAGGAAATCAAATGGGAATCCTAGATTTCTTGCCATTTCTCTCTCTCTCTCTCTCTCTCTCTCTCTCTCTCTCTCACACACACACACACACACACACACACACACACACAGAGAGAGAGAGAGAGAGAGAGAGAGAGAGAGAGAGAGAGAGAGAGAGAGAGTGAGTTTAGGACTCTGACTGAGGCAGAACAGAAGTGAGTAACAGCCTAGATAGAAAACCATAGAAGAGAACTCTCATGAGGATGCAGCAGTGGAGCTCTCCACAACTTGTGCCTTCTGGCTGGGGTGAGGGACTCAGTTTTCTTTGTCAGCAACTGGGAGTTTGACCATGCTCCAGTGTGTATATGGATAACACAAATTGGATGACAATGATTTACATATATATAGTATTTGTGTATATATATGTGTGTATGTACATATAATAATATATATCTATATGCATTTATACATTATACATATATGTGTGTATGTAAAGTCATATATATATATATATGTACACATATAAATATATAAAATTAGTGTTTTCTTCTGATAACCAGTAAACACCTGTTTGGCTCTAGGAACTTCCTTCCAAGTTTACAAAGTTCCGTGAAAGTGCCATGACGCCCACTGCCTCTTGCTCTGTGCTCGCCCCTAGTCACATCAAACATGTTCCCAATGAAACTAATTTATGTGTTTGTCACTGTCTAAAGCAGTGTGGAGAACTGTTCTGGGAAGAAACCAAGTCATAACTCTCTTCTACTGGAAAAGTCCTGTGCCAGGATTCTTACTACCTTACTTTAGTATTGTTTTGCTCTTTCTGAGTCGAGAGTTGAGTTTTCCAGACAAACACTTCTGAGTTCCAGGGAAATATGGAAACACACCCAACCAAGGAGAGAGAGGGGGGGGAGGGAGAGAAAGAGAGAGAGACTGAGAGAGAGAGACTGAGAGAGAGAGAGAGAGAGAGAGAGAAGGGAGGGAGGAAGGGAGGGAGGGAGGCAGAGAGAGAGAGGTTTGTCTGTTTGAAGCTAATAGGTAGTGAATGTTATTAACATATAATTAACTGCAAATGTGCTGTTTTTAACTTTATCTTGTTTTATAAATTAGCATTCAGGCGTTCAGGGGAGATTCTGTTCCTTCAGGGCCCATGCCTACAGCACTTACAGTCTGCCGTGCCCAGACAAACACAGACTATATATATCAAATTCAGAGAGGGAAGAGAAGGGGCAGTGGACGCTCGGAATTGTCTCATACCATGATCCAGGTCATGCTTGACTCACATCTGCAGCTTTCTGAAGTGTCTGAGGAAGCTGAGCAGTGCAGCTGCCTCTAATGTACTGTGAACCTTGACAGGAATTTCCTTTCAAGTACGAATGGAAGTAGTTTGTGTGTGGGATGCCCGAGTGGAGGGTTTTGCTTAACAGAAACTAAAGGGCAATTATGTGTGTAAAACATCCACACATCCTAAAGCAATCCTAGTAGGAAGGTTTGTCAGAGGCACCTACGAGCGTAACTGAAAGAGTCTTGTAAACTTTTCATCGTCTGCTTCTACTTCCTAGTCTTTGGTAGAGGCAGGAGGCATGTGTGGTTTTGGTGACTTCAAAAGTCTCCCTGTTGGTCCTAGAGCTAGAGCAGAAGTTGGAATCACGATGCTAGTGCTAGTTTTTCAGAATTTACATGTTCAATTTAGGACTGTGACTGAAGGAGAGCAGAAATAAGCAACAGATTAGATAGAAAACCATAGAAGGAAATACTCATAAATTATAAGGATGCTGCAGTGTGGCTCTCCACAACAGATGGCTTCTGCCAGGAATGGGGAAGAACTCAGTTTTCTTCAAGGGTCTGGCAACTGGGAATTTGACCATGCTCTAATACATATATATATAACAAATTGGATGACTTTCTCCTTCCTCCTCCTCCTCACCCTCCTCCTCTTCGTCCTCCTCCTCCTCCTTCTCACCCTCCTCCTCCCCCTCTTTTTCTTCCTCTTCTTCCTCCTCCTTCTTGTTGGGAGAGGGAAGTTACAAAGGGAAGGGAACAGACCTGGCAAGACTGTGAAGTATGATGGGGGCCCATATCAAATAATCAAAATATTTTTTAAAAAAGAAATATGAAGTAAGTGTTTGCTAAATGCACATATATCAATGAGTTACAAAAACCAACCAAACAAAAAGAAAAACAAACAAATAAACAAACAATATTGCTACCTCAGAGGATCCATTTGAATGTCTGAGTGAAACAGAACCAGGGACTTCGGTTTGCCTATTTTCTTTGTTCTGTTGTGTTCTACTTTATTAAAAACATTTGTGTTCATGGCGAGGCACTTTTATGCTTGTTTGGTTTTTTTTTCCTGTTTGTAAGCATTCGGGTATCTACAATAAGAGAAAAACAACCACAAAGGAGGACTACATTTAAGTTCTCAGGGGAAAAAAAATTACACACCACCTGAAAGAATAGAGCAGCTTTCCCCCTTCTTCTTGAAATACTTATCTCGTGAGGTAACTTGAAAATTATCTCAAATAGCTCAGCCTGCAAAGAAGACATCTGATCTCTGGCTTTACTCCTACAGAGTGAGTTTTAACACCTCTCCAGATTCAGTTCTTAATGCCAAAATTATGTGGTCATTGTTCCCCTCCATGGCCGGCCATCCCTTGTACGGTGTCCCTATAAACTTGCACACTGGGTTTTATGGCATTGGGTAGCTGAGATAGGAGGTTTGGAGAAAATTGATCTGCCAGTTTTAGTAGGTGAAGTTGCTGTGGTTCTTATGCTACTTTCTACCTCTCCGTTGATCATTTATCCAGTGAGCGTAAGTGCACACGTTGGTTTTTGAAAGCCGCATGGGAACACTTGTTCTTTGTCTGGGGTTTGTTTTGATTCTTACATCTGCTCCAGGAAGGTTTAAAAGGTCCATCAGAGATGCCGTATCATCTGTTTTCTTTTTACAAGACACATGGGCAAAATCATGCCCTAGAAGTTCTGAAATGCCTTATTTTTTAGTCTCCAGATTGTTTTCTTATTCTTGAGCTTGAATGAATCACTAAAGCATACTTACGGCTTTATTAAATATTAGTAATTAGTAACAGGAAAAACTGACATAATGTATTGAAATTTTTTGCAACTTAAAGATACACATGTCAGTATTCTTTAATATGACAGTGCCTGCCATTTTTAGATGGTAGGCATAAAGAAAGCTGAGAATATTCCATTTTGAGATGTAATAGCAGGCTAATTTTGTCTTTTATAGCTTTACTAAGTAACATAATTTTATTATGGCTTTATTATTACTAATGAATTGGTGCTTTATCCTCTCGTGTGAATCATGAAGCATGCACGAAAGGAGTTAAGTTACAGGTTGGGTCATAAAATTAACATAAGGCGGAACCTAGATTGAGATGGTCTGATTCTTATGTCACTTTTGTTATCTACCCTGTAAATTTATGGTAAGGAAAACTATTTATATTGTTTCAACCTAAAAGAAGTGAAGCATACATTTTTAGAATGTCACAATGGTGAGCTTCATACCTTAGAGACGAAGTTGGTGATGAGGCAGGATAGACCATGCTCTTGGAAAGTGTGCTACCTGGCCTATGGATCAGTGTTATCGTCAACCATTCATGTCTTTAAAAGGACAGAAATGGTAAGCCAAATGATATACATATCAAAAATAATGAACCAGCTTCTCACAGGAGAAGGCTGCAGATGTGGCAAATAGATAAAGACAAGAATTATAAGATCAAGTAATAGGAAATGCCAAGCTCCATTAAACCATCTGACAAAGTGATGAACAGGGTGGCATTACCAAGGTTTGGCAAGTTACGAAGAAACACAAACTCCTCCTACCTTCTGTAAGTTATTAATTTTCTTCTAAGTTTGAACAGTGACCAACGATTCACAGATATTGAAATTGTGTACTATAGTCATAGGCCAGGTCAGGAATCTTAAAACGTGGCCTTTGAAAGTGTAAGCAACAATAGAAATTTATAAATTGAATTCATCGATTAAAATTAGGTTCTGTGCTTCAGAGCATATCACCAAGACAGGGAAAGATGGCCAACAGAACAAAAATAAGATACAAACCATACATTGGACAATAGACATTTTTTCAAGTTAAATGAAGAAAACAACAAAGAATTACCCAATGCAAAATTGGACAAGTATCTGAACAGACATTTATATAGTGGCCAAGAAAAAAACATGATTAGCATTGTTATTCATTATATGTTTTCAAATAAAGCCATGGTGTGATACTGCTTTTACATATACTGCATATTACTATTGTAATAAAAACTATAGTTAATAAGTGATCAAGTGGTTTACTGAAGATGAATGTATGTTCAGACCTGCACCTGAACGTTTACAGTGGCATTATTTAAAATAGCTAAGAAACCGTAGACAAACCAAATAAGTCACGAGCAGATGAAATAATAACAGGAATTTCTTTATTGCACACTGACATAATTTTATATACCAGAAGAGAATCAGAAACAAAGTCATGTATGTTTCCTACCCCATGTCAGCTGGAAAATATGGGTTTTCTTTCTCTTTTTTTTTCTTTCTATTAATTGAAGTCTTGGTTCTAGCAAACGTTGTCTATAATTAAAATACCTAATTAGGGCTCATACCTTGGCTATTGTTTGCTTCAGATTTAAAACGTGAGGTTTAGTGAGGTAGTTTGTCACTTCCTTACTTTATTTATAAAGAAAACCCATTTGTGATCAAATTATGTTAGACTTGGTTCAAGTTGGGCTCATTTTCCCTTGCTAACAGCAGGAATAGTCCACCTGCAACTGTCCTTTTTGGCTCAGGTCAAGGGAAACAGTATCTCACCGGACAGCTGCTATATGTAACTGAGAGTCTGCTCCTGTAAACCTGCCCACCACCCTTTAACATGGCTTGAAATACACATTGAAATAGTTCTCTGAAGAAAGGCTCATTTCCTAAAAAGAAAAAGAATGTTCATTTCTATTCTGGTGGTGATGTAGATGAATTTCTTTTCCTACACACGGCCCAGTGCCTGGCTAAGAACTCATCTACAATGTCATGCCGGTCTGCAGTAGGAGGATCTCATAGTCATAACAAAAACATATTTTCCTAGAACATTATTTTCATATTTTTTCTCGTTCAGGGCCATGTTAGTGGGTAGGGAGGAAAATCAACCTTGGGCTTTCAAGTTTGTGTATCAGAGAATTCATATCAGGCACGGGAATGGTCTCACTATGGGTTGTTATAATACAAGCATTGCAGCATTCAGGACCAGAAATGTAGTTTACATTCTGAACATCCCCTACATAGTACACACAGAGAAAAGGGCACTCCTAACGGCAACACCTATGGATGGTAGTTGGAATGGAGGAACCATGGCTACGCAGCGAGAGGTTGAGGAGCTGGGGTTTGTGTGGTGAAGGGAACTGGAAACATCAACGCCAGATGGGGAAGAGACCAGACTTCTCAAATCATGTCCCATAGTCACCATTACATGAAAACTTGTCGAGCTGACCAAAGAAATTCTGCTGTCCTAACCCACATCTCAGAACTCTCAGAAGCGCATTTTTAATACCTGGCAGGTGACCTGGGCATGCAGTAAAATTTGAGAACCGACTGCCAAGATGTTGCTTGAATCTCAGTGTCGGGTACAGAGATGAATTTCCACAGGTAGTAGACTTTCAGGGAACATTTGTGAGCCACTATAGAATGCTTCAGGGGACTTACTATAGAGTTTAAGGGTCTTTTGATTAAATGGTATATGTATGACCATGTGGGAATTTGGAAGTTTCAAGGGAGTAATTTTTATTGGTTTATAAATTAAAGGTTCTTCACTTTTTGTGCTGTTTTGTTTATTTTTTTTCTTTTTTTTCGGAGCTGGGGACTGAACTCAGGGCCTTGCGCTTGCTAGGCAAGAGCTTTACCACTGAGCTAAATCCCCAACCCCTGTTTTGTTTATTAAATGTAAACTATTTTATGTATTTTTTTCAGACCTAGCCATGCTTTTAAAACATCAAGATATACTAATAATTAGACAAGGGCTAAGGACATTCCTCAGGTCATTTAGCATGTAAAATTTTCCCAGGTATGTTTTTGTGTTTTAGATATTTTCATTTCTGTGTTAATCTTAATTATGTATCAAGAACACATGACCTGTTGGCATCCTCTGGAATGACACTTTTGTTCTAAACACAGATGGAAAGACTCAGAAAACCTAGTCAGCCAAGAAGTTTACCCAACAGAAACCTACGCTGGATCTAAAACTCATGGTCACAGTTTTCATCAGACTGAATGTCTTCTATTTGCTCTAATATACCAAGTGCGCAGCATTAGGTAAAAATTACTGTAACACATCATTTAGTCTTACAGATGAGAAACGTTGTATGAAACGGGACTGTTTCTTTAGGGGGAAGTCCTAGTACATTTTCTAGGTTGGTTTCAAACTTACATGATCAGATAGCCATTCCGCAACCTCTGGAGCACTCACCATGGCAGGAAATGCATTGCCACACCTCCAGGAAAGTAAGAAGTCTTTCATTTGTGGGTCTGCACAAAAATATGTTTATGTAACTCCCCCCTCAAAGTTTTTTTAATCATAATTGGAATACATTTAGTTTACTATCAGAAAGCCACATTTTTCCTCTTGATTCACCTAATCTTACAAAATGCCCAAGAGCATGCTACACCCAGCTCCTGTCTAAGACCTATCTGTCTGGGGAAAAGTAGTGTGTGTATTTTTATGGGATGAAGCTTTGATTTTATTTTTGCCCTCTGGTACTAAATACTTATATGCCTTTGGACATCACTGTTAAAAATCTCTTACTAGTTGAAATAAAAATGCTGAAATGTTTCGTATGAAGAGTTAGTTGTGGGCAGTACTACTGTGACCTTAAAACGTGGGAAGTATTTTCCTTCATCCATCATACCATTACAGCACAGACTGCTTTCAAATGTCGTTACATGTTCTATGCGTTCAAGGGAGACAGCAATAGTCTCCGGTGGAAACGTGAGATGAGAGAATATCAACATGAAGAAAAGTTTGAGAAAAGAGCGGTATGAAGGACTGAGAACAAAGTATCAACCCAGCTGAGAATTGAAGGCTAAAAGGGCAGTATCTTAGATAAGAGCAGAAATTATCATAGGTGGGGAGACTCACAGTCATGGCAAGGGGAGAAATGATCAAGTGAGTGTCAAAAATGTACTTAGACTCCCCCAAAGAAGCGATCCCTTTCACACACTGTCTTCATATCTACAAGGCGAAGTGACATATTTCAGTAATATTTACTTAATATTTACTCAACATCTACTTAAGATATGGAGTCAGATGGAAACTGTGACCATGAGTTTAAGATTCAGAATAGGTTTCTGTTGGGTCAGTCAGTTGAGTGTCAGAGATATAGGGAGCAGGGAACCTGAGGTAGAAAGGAAATGGTGAGAAGGCATGTAATAACCCAGTTTAGGAAGCAAATCCTTTCCCTGTGGGTCGAGTAGTTCCCTGCAATAAGCTATAGGCAAGATGACATAATTATAGTTCCCATTGTCTTCCTCATTAAGTTAATGGCAGTTCCACCTGTAAATTGATTAAGACAAAATCCTTGGCATCATTTCAACTCTTCTTTTTCTCTTAAGTGGTAAATGTAATTCATTTGAACGTCATTTTAATAGTATTCACATTGGGTCCTCAGATAGTGTTCTTTGCAACCCCCAGACTGCAGCATTGAGCCTGTGAAGGCACTGGCCGGCTTTGCAAAGGGTAGACTGGACTCTCTTCCCTCTTGCCCTTCAATATGCTTCCCCTTCGATGTAGCCTGTACAACTCATGCAGAAACCATACCAAGTCCATATACCTCCTGAAAGAAGTGACAGAAAATTGTCCAGGGACAGTATGATTAATAAGAGTAAGAGGAGACAAGAGGAAGTCATGATTGGAGGTGCCGAGGCATTTCATGATATCATTAGTTAGAGATGAACTAGATAGTAGCCCCTAATTACTACTTCTCCCCTTCCCTGTTTCATACCCTAGTCATTCCTATACCGTCCTGGGATGGCATTCACAAATAAGGTACACCTCTGCAGGCACTTGACTTTGGTTTCACTCTTAGGAAACTAAGGTCAGGGTAGTAGCTTCAAAGTATGTTCTTGATAGAATCATTTTTCCTCATCTCTTGAACTACCACCTACATATATGCTTGCTTGCTTGCTTGCTGTAATGATTGCAGTAGTCTTCTGTCTGCCATTGTTTTGCCTTTGCTGTCAGTGGTCTGATCCTAACAGGCAGAGGAAGGTTCCAACAGGCCTTCTCCTATCAGGTCTCCATTTCTGATCTCGTTCCTCCTCTTCCTGGACATGCTGCCTCAGCCATTCCCTTAGAACACAGGTGTGTCTGGGGCTTCTGCTTGTTATTTCTTCTTCTTTCCAGAAGATATTTCACTTTTCTTCATGGATCACTCTCTTCCGTATCTTTCTTCACAAAAGTGAGTTAATAGTGAGAAAACAGTTTCCATCACGCCTTGTCTGCTTTTCTACTTTGCACCACACTTAGATCTATGTGTGTTCATGCTATGTTGTCTTCTGTCTCTCTTTCTTTTTTCTTGTGGTGACTGAAAGGACTGTGTTGGCAGAGAATTGTATGGATTAGGATTAGGACAGTGTGTGGCCAGAGCTTGGTATCTGGAAAGTGCTCAGTAAATAATTACCTAGTCATTTATAAATGTGATTCTAGCTGAAGTTTAAAGATGGTTGAGGTGAGGCTGGGCTAAGAAAGAGACACTGAAATGCTAGTGATGACCAACAGAGCAGAAATCATCAGGAACTCCTTGAGTATCCTTCAGTGGAGTCAACAGGGAGGTGAGGAAGGACAGACATATGTAGAAGATTACAATAAAATTATTATATTCTAGCCAGTTTGATGAAAATGACAAGGGCTTTTTTTCTATGACCCTAAAGGTTTAGGACTTTGCCAGCTGATGAATGATAGGTTTCTCTATCAGAGAATACTAAAGAAAGCAGATTAAGCCGAGCATAGTAGTATGTGTCTATAATCCCAGTATTTGCAGTGCTGATGTAGGAGCATTGTGAATCTGACAGTAGTATGGATATTTTAGTAAGACCCTCATTTTTTCTTTTTAAATTAGATTCAGAAAGACATTGGGGAGAGAGAGTTCTCAAGAAGGATGAGGAATGGTTTTAGATATATTGTTAGTTTTGATGTATAACTGAGTATTCTGAATGTTAAATGATCAATCGAACATATAGCATAGAGTCCAGGAATACTGTCAGGTAACCTAATAATGATCTGGGATCAGTCTTGCATAAGCCAGCAGACTCATAGTCTATGTTCTCATGCATAAGAGTTCTCAATCATTAGCATATTTACATATGCTTAGCCTATAATTTAAGATATTAATATTAGAAGAGAGAAAACAAATCTCTGTATTTCTCTGTTAATATTTTCTCATTGCTTAGTTTTCCCTGCTAAAATGGGGAAATATGAAAAGACAACATGTAAAGATGTTCCTTTGACTTGTCTGGCTAGCCTTAAACCCCGTGTTTTCTTTTTATCACCACCATCTTTTACTGAAAACATGTTGGAGTATATTTTTCCTTTAGTCACTGAAAATGAGTAACTTCTTTAACAAACATTTGGAATACATGAAATTTTTAAAAGGTTAAAATGTGTTCAAGTAGGATTCTTGGCATGTATGTAGGTTAACAATATCCAGTTATTAATAGTTGTACTCTTCACAAACATACTTTTATGCATTATGAAGCTGAGAATTTGCCAATAGCCTTCATACCTCAAGTGATTTTTGTTACCTTATTTAGTAGAGGAGAGGGAAGCATCTTGACGTGGTCTTCAGTTTAGAAATGTATTAAATGATTTGATTTTTCTCAGGGTCCATGTTATTGGAAATGTTACTTGATACAGATTTCTGGGCCAGAATAGCAACAGAATAGGTTCTGGAAATTTATAGAAATGAAGACAAAATTGTCCAGCCTAATCAATGATTGTCCCTTAATTGGCAAGAGCACCTAGGCTGTGACCGAGCTCCTTGACCCACCTGCCTGGAGTCTTGCTCTTATCTCATGCCCACAGTTTGCAGTGAGCTCTGTTGTTGAGGGGTTCTCTTACCTCTCATTGGAGACTCAGCAGGGTTCAGAAGCCTCAGAGGCTGGTTGGGATAACTATCAGGAGAGCCTGGTTCTGGATATGTGTGACCTGCATTCGCTGCTAGAAGTGACATTGGTTATTGCTTTCTTGTTGGACGGAATTGTGAGAACCATAACTCAAAGATTCAATATAGGTCAGATTTATTAGAACCCAAAACACCTGGCTAGTTAACACACTTCATAAACTTAGAGTAATTGTGGCTTTTGTTACTTCTCAAAGACTTAGACAATGACACATGCGTGCATCTATGTGCAGAGATTGTAAGGGATTGTGTCACATGATAAGATAGGCTAACACATCCCAGTAGTGCTCCATTGTGTAGATATACCACATTTTCTGTATCCATTCCTCTGTTGAAGGGCATCTGGGTTTAACCTATCTTCACATGCTTGGAGCCTCACATCAGGCAAAGGCATCCTACATAAAGTCCCTTTGAGTATTGAATGTCTCATAATTTATTTAATACTGTACTAAAAGTGAAGAAAGAAAAGATTGTATGGATATATTGCCACATCATTGAAAATGAAAAATACCCATAAAGGTATAGAAAGGTCATTGAATAGAGAAGGTTAATATCTGTCATAAAAATTAAGTTTAAACTGAGCTTTAAACTATTAAATAGCCAATATGAAAGAATATACTTTACAAAACCACCCTGGTTTGTTTATATGTCAGACAATAATATTAATACAATGAGTCTTTAAGGCCCAGTTTCTGTCTTTGTTTTCTGTTGATACAAGAGAACATCACATATTAGATAATTGGTAATGAAAATAGTCTGGGGTTGAGGAATCTCCTGCCAAGTTCTAACATGCGAACGAAAGCTGAGGAAGATTCACAACTCATTGACTCTTGAGATAATGGTCTTAATGAGGGTAGAGTCCTCCTGATCTAATGGCTTCTAACCCTCTCCCTTTTCTATGATACAGTGGCAAATACATTTTATTGAAAGTTTTGGAGGAAACATGTAAACTATAAACTATGTTTTCTGTTTGTTTGTTCTATAACATTTGTGCCCAGATTTATTCCCTCTCTCCCTCCTTCCTTCCCTTCTTCCATCCCTTCCTTTTTTCCTTTCTTCTTTCCAAGACAGGGCTTCAGGATGACCGTGAACTTGCTATATATCATATGACTTTGAACTTCTCATCCTCCTGTCCCTACCTCTAGGATATGGTGCATGTTATATCATGTCTGTAGGTCTCTGTTTTTCTGAATATCAGCACCATAAAATGACTTTTATTAACTGGTTGTGTTTGATTTTATAGTTTATTTGAAATCACGGGTTGTGAATGGACATACATTCCTGTAATGCTGGCACTCCTGAGGCTGAGGCAACAGATGCCACATGGGAAGAAGAAAGGATAGGCCAGGGAAAGGAAGGGAAGGGAAGAGCAGAAAAGGGAAGAGAGGAAAGGGACTAGGGGGAGGGAAGGAGGAAGGATGGGTGAAGAGAAGGATAGAACCGAGAAGAACCTTGTGAATGCGACGGTTTATTCTTACTAAGTTACCAATACTGGAGCACTTCTACTTCTTACTCTGTTACTGCAATTCCATCCAATCTTACAGAAGTGAAAAATTAGAAGGACAGAAAATGGAAAGTGTGTTTGGTTGATTCTAATCATTCTAGAGTAAAAGACAAATTAAAAATTATTTGGCCAACAAGTTTATTTAAATTAAATAATCAAAGCCATAACAGACTAATGTAACATAGATTTAGTTATAATGGGAATTACTATATGAATGTGAGAATCCATTTACAACAGCATAATCACTATAAATTTACTGTTGGGAAATCTCAAACCTCAAATCCAGATGTCACTGAATATTTCGATATTCCTGGCTACACGCTAATGATGACCTAGTTCCTTTAGCAGTTCAGTCTTTTTATAGAGTATACATTTATAGAAACCTGTCCTCAGTATTTCTTGGTCAGTGAAACAAAAGAATTTAGTGGCAGTCACCTCTGTTCAGCTGGAAGCCACAGGCATGGCTTCCTCTTTTCTACCTTCCTTTTAATGGTAAATCAGAGACGGGTTATTCAGAGTGATTTGTTTGTATCAAGTCAATGTTGCTGATTTGTATTGTGACTACGGAAAGTCTGGCATTGCCAACATACCTAGTGGGCAGAATCTTCCCTTTGACAGGTAGAAGTACCCAAGGCCATGACTCTAAACAAGAGTGCAACGCTTTCATCTGACTGCAGTGTTGGGTTTGTGGTATGTGGATACTTTGATGAACACTTTCTTTGGAGACCCAGATCCAATGTGGAAAAGGTTGTAAGCCTTTCATAGTACCGAGGCTTACCTTGTTGATTTAGGTCCAATCTATGTTCTACCGATATCGTAACCATTGAGGTACTCACTTTTTCAGAAGTCATTAGAAAGAGCTGGCAAGATGTTTTGGACCATTCAGAACTGGATGAGACGTCAAATAAATGATCAACATTGCCAGAGAACGACTTTTAAAGGCAAAAGTCAAAGTGTTTTCACTAAGAATCTTTAAGGGTTCCGATGATATGAGTCACTGGGGCAAACATTGACTTTAAAACTGAATGTTCACAATCCCACTTTACCTCTCCTCTGCCTCGGAGCCTTGGTGTTTTGTCTCCCAGCTTTTAGGCAATGGAAAAAAAAACTGCTCTTAATGTCTAATGAATATTTATGCAGTCCTTTTGACAATTAAAGCCTCATTAAAATTCACTTCAAAAGGAGAGATAAAGACACTTTTAAGACCAAAGAAGAATGTAGTGGTAAGTGGAAACTAAAATTCTTTTTCATTGTGAATTGTCAGGTCGGAAACACTCTGCAGATGTACTTTTGAGAAATGACTCTTGGTGGAGGCGCTTCTCAAGGCTGGGTCAGATTTTGGACTCAGACTCTCTGTTTTTAAATGTCAGTTTCTACTCTTTCTAGCTCTGTGACCTTTCTGCATTCTGAGTAGAGCAGATCCTACAGCCATGTAGAGAGAGCTGTGGATACAACCACGCTCTGCCCAGAAGCAGCCGCTGACTCAACATGTGAGCAGTGACTGCTACACCTGACTCTCTGTCACATCAGGAGAAAGCTTTCTTGTCTCTTTCAACTGGCTGACACCCCATGCACTCCCCAGCCATCTGGAATAATCCTTACTTTCCTCTCTCTGAAGAGAAAAGGGTGTGTATAGAGAATCCTCAGGTCTATCTTCATTTCATTCTTTGGTTTCATCCTCACTCTGATTTTAACTGCTCAGGCCTACAGCTTTGTCATGGCTCAAAACTTAGCGCATATAACTTAGGAACGCCTAAACATACACCAAAACAGCGTCAACACCAAGATCCTTTATAAAAATCTTAGTGTGTTGAAGCCAGAGCAGCTGCCTAGCTTCGTGAGTACACTGCATACAAATCACTTATTTGGTGGTAGAAATAAGGAAACGCCTGAGCGTGCCCAGACTGTGCCCTGTATAGGTTATAGGTCTGCTTTCCAATTAATAAACAATCAAGAATTAGAAGTCTGTATTGGGGTGAGCAAGGAAGTGATAGAGACTTCCTTTGATTAGTTCTTTTTCTGTAAGGCATCAATATTTAAATAAAATGCATATTAAAATATTAAGATAATATTAAAAATAAATACGTATTGGCATAGATAAACATGCCCTTGGAAACGAGCAAATTGTTGTTCTGTTTATAAATGTGTTTCTTTAAAAATTATACTACTTATTCTTAAGTAATTGGCCATTCCACCTTCCAGAAGACAGGGTTCTGACACTATACTTGTAAAATGCCATGAAGCTGATAGTTGAACTCCAGCTTTAACTATGGCTCCTACATCAACACCAGTGCAGTTTCCATTGGAATCTTTCCTCTTTTACCACCTGGCCCTCCGAGTCTCTAATCAAAGTATGTGATCCTTTTCACAGGAACTCCCTGAACATTTCTTTCTATTGATTCCTATCAGGCATGATACTCTAGTTATGGATTTCCAGTCAATTGTATTACTCTTCTGTGATTTAGACATCGCTATGTAGGGTGAATCTCAGGGAAACTGATGTCATCGTGGTTTTGTTATATGTGCATGACCCTGATGAGAGCTCGGTGTACCAATTTGTCCTACATTTAACGCTACTGATTTTCTCTCCTCTTGCTAAGTGTAGTTAAGTTTTACAATCCTAGTACGGAAAACAGTCGATCTCCAACATACTTTCTAAGTAAGAAATCACATACATTGCTGCCAGTCTGCTGCCTTTTGCTGCATTATATTAACATTGTTCCTTGCCAACTCAGTGTGATCTGTTGCTCCCCTCTTTAATCCAGCTGCTACCATGTATCGATGTCCACTCCCATTTAATTAAATGAAAACCAGCAGCCAAAAGACTCGAGTTATTGAACAAGAAATGATGCAGATGTTGATGTAATTTTTGGTGTAAATTATAAAAGTTCCGGAATCATAAAGAGAGTTTGCTGAGTGTGTACAGAAGTGGGAAGGACACCTCAGGTCCTGAGCTTATTTCTTTCCAAAAATTCTACTTTCCAACTCCTTATATGCAGCGAAATGTAGAGCAAACTGGTGGTTTGGTTGGAGGGATCAGGTTATTTTATCTCCTGCAGGAATCCATTTCAAATGGTCCTTGATGGCTGTATTCTGTGGTTATGTTTATCTGTCCTTCCACCCGAGTAGTGGATATATCATTAATGTAAAACTTTTTAAAAAATTTTAGATATTTAAAAGTGTTAATGTCTTAAAATGTTTGCAGAGATTAAAGTCATCATTGAATCCTTAAGTGGGCCAATTAACTTTGAACAATGAAAGCACTTTGTTCACACACTGCCCCTAATAATATAATATGAACTGTCCCAACTTTTATGAAGCAAACAGAATCCATGCTAATCCAAGCTTCCTATATATGTATTTACCGATCCTACTTTATGGGGGTACATATTCAGCCCAGCTAAATAACCTCTTTGTAACTACAAAGAAATTTAAATAAATATAGTAACTTTAATAAGACACAAACATGCCAGAAGAAAGTGCAAGTTTTAAAATACCATTATAAAATATATCATGGAAACAGTAAAAAAAAAAACCCTCATATACCTGATTCATAATTGTACCATGAAAGGTGGAGGGGAAAAAACAGCAATATGAGAATATAACAGCCATGGTGTGTATGAGAAAATATGACAGGGAGCAAACTGTGGTAGGAAGTCAAGCTAGAAACATGGGTTGAATCCGTGCATAAAAACGGACTTTCTTTCTTGAATTGATTGGGGACTTTGTTTTTTTGTTTTTGTTTTTGTTTTTGTTTTATTTACTTGTTTGGTTTCTCAAACGTAACCATGTGTGTTGTGAATTTTAAATAGCATCAGTAGACTTGGGAGGGCAGAGAGTACAGAGGGAGACTGGTGAGAACCTGGGGCAATGGGTGGACCAGAAGAGCGTGAGCTAATGGGCTAAGAGCGTGTGTTCTCCTTATTTCTTTTTAAGGATGTGATTATTTTGTACTCTTACAAGGCATATTTCTGACTGGACTTGGAGAACCTCCAACCCTTAGGAAATCCTCTCCTTGGTGTTGGGGAAACAGATCAAGTATAGACGTATCTGTTGCTGCTGCTACAGCAGTCTTCTATTTCAGCACGGTTAAAACAGTAGTATAGAGTCCGGAGTATCTTGACATAAAGTTAAAGCCTTCTATGTGGACCTCTGTGTTTTGCAAGCATCAGAATACTCGTGGTTACTCTCCCAAGCTGCAGAAGGATGAGCAAACCCATGGAAGCTCTTAGACTGGTATGTCACTTGCGGCAAACACTTGGTGTCCAGTCATTGTCACTCTTCATTGATGGGTTACTCCAGACATTATTATTTTCCTGACAGAAGCATGTTGAACACAGAATGATACAGTAGGAGGTCCCTTGGCCACACTTTTACTATAGACAATTTTTAAGATGATATCTGTGTATTTCAGAGAGAATGCCCATAAGACCTGCATATCCTCTTCATACTAAAGAACAGGAAGTTAGAATCTATCAAAATTATTCAACTGCACTGTATAACTGCTCTACCAATGGAAGAGCTAAGGTTCATGGTTAAGTGGAGACAAGCTTTGAAATCTAATTCATGCTTTCTGGAGATGTGCAGCACCTACCCAAGTATGGCTTCTGTATCTGTTTAATACACATATATACATATTTATGAGTTTCATGCAAAGCATAAGGTACTATTTATAGACCGTTTAAAATAGTAGCTAATATTGTATAGATTTTACTAATGTCTTATGAGCTGTGTTACATATGACATGTATCGCTGTTTATAAGCTATGGTTATGTGAAGTACTCCAGAGACAAGTTGACATGACACGCTAATGGGCCCTAAATGTAAGGGAATCATACTGGTATGTTTATGTGATACATAGTACTCTATCGTCCCCTCTGTCTCTCTTTGTCTCTGTCTCTCTCTGTTGCTCTCTGTTTCTGTCTCTCTCCCTCCCTCTCTCCTTCCTTCAGGTTTAGGCCAAAGGTCAACCTTAGGAGTCTTCCTCAGTCACCCTCTGCCGCATTTTTTGAGGCAGCATCTCTCACTGAGCCTGGTGACCATCAGTTTGGCTAGACGGTCTGGCAGCGAGTCCCAGAGATCATCCTGTCTTTGCCCCTGAAGCTGTAGGAAGGCAGATGCACAACTTCTCATGCAACCTCTACATGGCTGTGGGGGATCCAAATGCAGCTTGTACAGAGAGTGCTCTACTCGCCGGGCCGTCTCTACAGCCCCTGGTATTTGTTCATCCAGATCTGTCACACTAACATGTCAGTACTTATAGGAACCATGGTCACGGAGTTTCCTCATGCCTTTCTCTGAGAGCACATGAGAACGTGACTAAAGTTGACTAAAAATTAGAATATATAAAAGTATGTATTAATTCATACCAATAGTAAGTACAAAGAAGTAATTATTCCCAATCTATAGTAGGCTCTTCTCTGTGTGTATTTTTACCTGGAGTGCCATTTTTAATTCACTCTGGATCCTTGTAATAGCTTTATGAACTTGCAGTGAAAATTGAACGGTTTTCACTTGTACACGTTACAGTCAAACTTTACTGACAAATGTTGACCACGCACTTTCTGACAAATGAAGTAACTGACATTTATCAGATGCTCTTGTGGTGTGCATGAGGCCGTGTCCTAGATGCTGTGCATATTTCACTCCCTAGTGATACTCCTTGTGATAAATGCTCATCTTTGACCCTATTTTTAAGGTAGAGAAGTTAAGGTTTAGAGAAACTAGTAAATATACCAGAGCTCCACTTATGAGCTGAGGTTGCAACTTATGGGCTTTTTTCTGCAAGGCGCTGACTGGTCACATGTACCTCAGACACTGTTCAGAAACTTCTCCTAACTCGGGCTATGGCGTCTGGCCTTTTAGCTAAAATTTGATTTCGTTGACCATCTCTGTGAAAACCTGTGGTTTTTAACTTTGAAAACTGTGTGCCAAGAGTGAGAAGGGAGAAAGATCCTGCTGTGTTCTTTTGTTTTCAGTTTCATGAACTAGAGACCTCACAGAGTCGCAGCTACAGAATACTGTCTCTGCAAGCCATCAGAGGCGGGTGTAAAGAGGGGAGGTTGTGAGTTTTGTCTCACTAGATGATCTGTGAGCCCCTCATTATAGGAAGTCGTTCACACAGCAAACCCATCCATAGAAATGTATTGCATGCTTTGGTACCTGGCATCTGGAGGGCGAGATGAAATACCATGCTTCAAACCTTCTGTGAGAAAGGTGCGTCTGTATTCCTCAGACCTCCATATAGTATGAAAAAAAAGAAAACAAAATGTAGGAAAAAGAAGTCTGCTTAGTGTATCCCTCCCTAGGCTGTTATGTGAGGTAGCATGTGATTTTTCTCCGGTCAGAATTAGCCATTTCCTGAGGCACAGTGGAAAGACTAAATTGTGCTTAGAAATAAAGGTTTAAACTAAGTGCAAGTCAAGACATAAACATAAATTTAGAAGAAAATCTATCTCAGCATCTCAGTCTTTTAGTGTTCGGATATGGAAGCAGCATGCATAAGAAACAGAAGGTGCTGGCTCTGGCAGCTTAAAACCCATCAGATAAACAAGCGCCTCTCCCCACGGGCCATTACTGACTGCCACATTTGAGGAGCCTTTCTTTTTCTTTCTTTTTTTTTTTTAAATTACTGTTAAGAATTGGAATGTTTTGTATGCTTCATTTTTTCTCATATTATTGGATCCTTGTTTTAAATATTTGTCAGCCTTTCATAACTTGAAGAAACTAAGTTGTGATGGATTGATTCTGGAGTGGTAGCTTCGTTTTTAATATTTAAAGACTGACTAAAAGCCTGAAGGCGTAGCTTTCTAGTCATGACTTCTTCCTAGTGCATTTACTACACTTAGAAGTTTTATCAGCGATCTGCAGTTTCTCAATGGAAAGATATAATTATATTTTAAGAAGGATCAACATTTTTATTTTCTCAGAGAAGGTTATTTTTGTCGTATTTACGTATTTTCATGTGTATGTGCACCATATGCATGCAGTTCACATGACAGCCAGAAGAGGGCGGTAGATGTCCTAGATAGAGCTGGATTTAAGGACACTTGTGATTCACCATGTAGGTTTTAGCAACCCAAGCTGGCTTCCTTGGGAGAGCAGCAGGGCTCCTAACCACTGAGCTATCTCTCCAGCCCCCAAATTTATATTTTTTTCACTGAATAAATATTGACATTGAGGTTAACTCAGTAAGTATGAGAACTTGAGTATAGGTCTTTTTAGCATCCACATACAAGCAGGACATAGCTGAGTTCAAACCATAACTCCAGTGCTGGGGTGGGGAGGAAGTTGGCAGAGAGGCAAGTCCGGGCTTCTTGGCTGGGCAAAGTCATTGCAAATGATGAGCAGATGGTTGATTCCAAGACCTTGTTTTTAAAAATACTGAACCAAATAAAAACAAAACAAAACAAACAAAAAAACCCCTCAAAAGATAGAGAAGAAAATATTTAACATCAACCCCTGGCTTGTGCATTCATATATGTTAGTGTAGTGGAACACATGCTCCAGTTTTATTCTGCTTTTGAGTCTTCCAAAATTAACATTCCTCAACTTACCATAAACTATGTAAACATTCATATTTGTAATAAAAAAGACTAGTAGGAGCTCCTTCTGGTTCTCAAGGCATGTTCACACATTTCGTTGTTTCGAGATGTGTTAACACTTTCAGTGCTGGTCCACGACCAATGATGGATATAGATCATGGGCACATAGCAAAGCAGAACACCAAATCATCATCATTGTTGGAGAAAATGCTTAATAATGATGGGTAGTCCAAACAAAAACAGAAAAGCTTTATTTAAGGATGCCCTAAGTGAAGCAGCAAGTATTAATTTTATTAAATTTCCACCTGAGTGCACGTCAGTTTCTGTCAGCAGAGATGCAGAATGTGTATGATCAAACCCTTCAGTGTATTGGTGATTGGGGGTCGAGGTTGGGGTTTCTTGAGGTGAATTTCATGGAAAGAACTGTTTTCAGTGGAGAAGGACTGATAACCAATGGCCCGTGCTGGTCAGTGGTTATGGACGTATCCCCGAAGAAAATAAAGTGAACCTGTCACTTCAGGGGAAACAGCTGGTTTGCTTACCAGGGCAGAATGGAAAGCCTCAAGGAACAAAACGGGATTTGGAGGATTGTGGTGATGTCTCCATCAGTAAAGCGCTCCCTGCACAAGCATGAGAGACTCTGAATCTGATCTCCAGAATGTAGAAAGCCAGGCGTTGCAGATGCACCAGTAATCCCAGCATGGAGACCATGAAAGTCGAAGGTTTGCTGAGCAGCCTTCCAATGCATGTGTACTCCCCCCTCAAAAAATTAGGATTCTGAGAACTCATTTTCACATAACTTATCTGCATCACACGATGAATCAGACATTATCAAAATCTAGACAAACGCTGTCCTTCTACTGCCCCATTCTCTCCTGCAACCTGGGATTGTGCTTAGGGCCTGACCTATGTAAGGGAAAGATTCAACTACTGAGCTGTTTCTCCAGCCCTAACCCACAACATGTTTAGCATAATCGTTTCTTATCTTGGTTTCTTTCCTCCCAGTAGTGTGACCAAAATCACTCAGAAATCATTGGCAAGAACTCTTCTTGCCCATCACACAGAGATGCGAATGAAAATTATACGCAAGCTAAATTACAACGAGAGCGGAAAGTTTCAGGAAATTGTCACACGTAGATCATCGTGGCCTTCTGAAACCACTGGCTGATTTGTCTTGCTCCTTTTCTGTTCAAGCCTTAGAAACTCTATAACTCTTAGAAACTTAATAGGAGCTAAAATGGGAGTGGATTGTAAGTTTCAATACTGCAATTAGGAAGCAAAACAAACTGGTGATGTTTACAATAGAAAAGTACATATAGTAATTAGGATCAGACAAGCTTTTTCTTCAGTGCAGTTCAGAACAAAACACCATTCCTCAGGGGTCTAAAGAGACTGAGGGGGGGCATAGTACTATTTCTCCATGTTGAGACTTATCAATCCAAATATCCTTACGGTGAATGCAGTTAAAGTTTTGGTTTACCACACTATAGTATTTCCCTCTGTTGTGTTATGTCATAATCTGTTCCCAGTTACCAAGCAGAATTAAAAACATTATCAACTGAGCCAATCTACATATATACATCCAAAGCTCCATCTCCATCTATATCTGTATCAGGATAACATATGATTTTTATTTAAATACATTTTGTATAAATAATCTCCAACACATTATTTCTAGAGCACTCTAATATGGGTGTGTGCACTGTGTCCCCCCTAACCCTACATTTTTTAATAAAAAGCTTTCATGTAATCCCTATCTCAGTAAGCTTAGTAACACAAACTCACAAACATCAATAATTTGAAATGGGCATAATAGCCTGTAAATGCATAAATGTAGATTACAACCTTAAAATCTGCTGAATTAAGCAAGGGACACACACATACATCTGTATCTAATGCATACTAAGAACTCTATATATTCATAAGACCTCAGATATGTAATAGAATGTTTTCCTGTTCTGTGGGCCAGGTGGTTTCTATCTGTTTTCCTTCTTCCTGTTTATGAGTAGTTGTGATTTTAGGTGTTAGGAAAACCTAAGTGTTCTTCCCCCAAGTGCTTTCTTGGTAAGGGTTGAGCTGGAAGCAGGAGGTATCTATGTCAATGGCGTCCTTTAGGGACAACCATTAGCACCCTTTGTTTGCCCATTTAGGGAATTGGGCCACCAATTAAGTCAGCCTCACTTCTTGCACGAAAAGTGCTAACCTAGACAGGTGTGTTTAGCCAAGTCTTCTCAGGTCAGGTAATGAAGTCAGTAAGTCCTCCATAAACAAATACCTTCTCTTATGTTTCCTGGGATATGGTGTTTGCTGCATATGCCTTATTTAGTCAGCGTCATTGTACTGGGTTCCCCAAAACAGATGCATCGTAGATTCCCAGATCAGTGACATAACCCAGCCAGCAATCATGATTCCTACCTACACCTGCTTGGAGTCCAGTTACCCTGTTACACGTGTGACTTGGTCCATTGTGAGAGGTGGTGCCTGGTTACGGGTTTTGTGTGTAGGTTTCTACATTTTGATATAAAGCTGTAAGCAGAACCTCTCAGGCTTTCCTTTCAGAGTTCCCTTGCCTTTTCTTTCCAGTCAACTCACGTTTGCTTTGTCCTAAAGCCTTTCTTCAGCTGGGCTGAGAGAGGCTGGGCCAATTTCCCTTTTGATGTAACCCAGAATGGGGCTAGTAGCTGGAATCTGGGAGTGAGAAGAGATCCAGCACAGAAATGGCAGGCAGGGCAGCTCTGGAGACAGCGTGTGGCAAGGAAGGGTGGCTCCCAAGGGGGAGTTGCTGTGAGGTGGATGGAGCGAGAGAGCCTTGTGAGAATATTTTGCACCTGGCGTTCCCTTGCCTCTTAGACCAAGTAGTGGAGACTTTGAGTATGGTGCTGCCAAGCAAAAGGTGGTGAAAGGTGGGACACTGAATTCAGTATGGAGACTCTAAAGTTCAGGAAGCACTGACTGCCATCTTTCTGCACCAGGCTTTGGATGCCAGCCATTGAGCACCACACCAGCGACCGTTGGTGTGAATCAGTTCTCAAGCGTTTGGGACTGGATTCTGTAGGGTTTGTTTCTTGATAAAACAAAAACGTATCCGCTGATAATATATTTCATTGTTCAGCTTTTGGTATGGTCAGAGAAATGAAACAGAAATGGTGACGTTGGAAAAAACATTATAGGTTTGAGGCTGGCTGCAAGTTTGATGTTGGGGACAGAAGTGCTTTGAACAATACTGGTAGGGAGTAGAGCTCTTGTTATATGCGTTGTTTTTTTTTTCTAAAATTAGCATTTAGTGTACTATTCTTTCAGAGAGAGTTTGTAGTGCCCACATGAATATGTCGGAGCAGGGATCAAATTCCATGCTCACCTTCATGTTCTTTTGACCTAACACGCACCTGTGTGTTCTCTGCTCTGACCTCAGAATTGTTTGAAAAGGTTCTGACACCTGATGTGTGGAAACAACAGTCTTCTGACAAGAAAAGTTCACACTGTCCTTGTATGTGGTACTTCTGATAAGGTCCTTTGTAGTTAACATTATGCTAAGACGTGTGAAGAATAAAACACTAAGTGTTCTGAGGTAGGTCCTGTTTAACTGTGTAGTGTTTTCTTGAAGCTTCGAATGAACTTATTACAGATAGATAAATGCATCAAATATATTTATAGTAAGATATAAAAGAGTCCTAATGGTTTAGTATTTCATTTTTCAAGGAGCCTTTTTTCAATGTCTTCTCTTACATGCTGTAGAAACCGTGATTAAAGAATACAGACCCAGTTAAATTTTATGTTTTATACACAGATAGGGAAAGCTTTGCTTGATGTCATACATTGGACTGCCATCTGTATTACCCTTAAGTTTGTCACATAAGAGACAACATCAAATTTCAGTAAATGACCTCTGGGTGTGAAGCCACTCTGAACTAATTTTCACAGCTGAATTAATGCCCCCTTGGAAATACAGCAGGTATTTTATATGTAGTTTTACATTAGAAGATATTGTGGCTTTTTTTTTTGTATTTCGGCATTCTGCATTGGGTTTTACTAAATTTACCGATTTCTCCTTTTCACAACCAAGCTGCCTCTGACTCGGCAGTTGATGTCTTGCAATCTGTTTAAATGAGTGATTTCTGCTGTTTATCCTAGAACGCAGATAAATGGCTTTCAGCACACTGTTTACAGTGGGGTAGCTCCTGAAGGACAATCAGCCTTATCAGGCAGAGTCTTCATGAAATAACTAATGAGCTCTCTGCTTATACCTCCCTGCTAGAGGGAAGACCACACTTCGCATTGACAAGAAAGAGCCCAGCACCAGGAGGTGGGTGGACTGGTTGTTAGGGAGCCTACTGGAAGGATTTCTTTATTCTTTACTCTTAAGAAACGGAGGGAGGGGTAGGGGTTGGGGATTTAGCTCAGTGGTAGAGCGCTTGTCTAGGAAGCGCAAGGCCCTGGGTTCGGTCCCCAGCTCCAAAAAAAAGAAAAAAAAAAGAAAGAAACGGAGGGGCAAACCCTGCCTATGTTTTCCACACACACAAAGCTACCGTGTTCCGAAAGGAGCAGTAGGAAATAACTGTTGCGATACACTCCCTATTCTAGATTGCCTATTTAGTAGCTAATGTCATTTTAATACTTTCTAGGCCAATTAACATGAAATAGAAAGGTAGACACTTTATGTTACTGCCAAAGAGCTACTGTGGTTATAATGACAGAAGTAAATGATTTTCCCTCTTAGAAAAGGCAGAAAGAAAATAAATAGATCCAGCCAGTCTCTTACAAAGGTGTCTATTCATTCCGAAGGTCACCGTGGTCTTCCTGTAGAGAAGCAACTGTCCTAAACAAACTACTTCCAATTTAATGGGGCTCAACGAGGTTGACTTGGCTAGTAGTTAAAGCTGACAGACTTTACCAGACTCTATTTTGCTCATTTGCGAATGTGCATGTACACAGGAGAGTACAGAGTAGGCATGGCCACCCATGTGTGAAACCTGGAGGGTATCCTTGCCTGCCATTGCTCAGGTGCCTTGGCAGTGACACAATGGTCGTCGAGCTCTGAGAGTAGTCTAGGATAACTGGGTAGTTAGCGTTAGATCCAAGATCTCCCTCCCACAGCACACAGGTTCAAACATGTGCTATCGTACTTGGCTTCTTCCCCAACACCCTTTTTTGATGAGGATTCTGGAAGACTGAGCTCAGGTCCAAGTTCATGCAACACACGTATTCTCCTTAGGGAATCATACCTCTAGCCCCAATTTGCTTTGTTTTCACATGGAGTGCAGTTGTAGCCAAATGGAAGGGCTGTTGCTTGCTAGCCGGAACACGTGTTCGTACACTTTGGCAAAAATTTTGCTCAATCACATGGTTTCACAGCTGCGGAAGAACACTGGACTGTAGTAGTGGTTGACAGCCACCGTCTTTCGTCTCTGTCTTAGAATCCTGATGGTTTCCAACCGCCTACTTCCATCATTCCTATAAGGCGTGCCTACTGTATATTTCCTTTCTTTCTCCTTCATTTGGAATTTAACATGCTATGCTCAATTTGTCAATATATTCAGGGTGAAATGATACAACACATGTGTCATCTGCTTTAGGGAGGTGTCAGTCAAAATACACAAATAGGTGGGAAATACCAGTTTCTGATGGGCAATTATTTTTCATATATCGTCTTACAGTCAGTCTTGGGCTTTTGATGGCTTACTTATTATAATAACCCACATATTGATGATAATTCTGCAAAGGGGGAAGGAAGCATCTTGAATCTAGAGTAAAATTATTGTCATAAGTGGAAGTATTGGATTATAATGATGATGATGAAGAATTTAGAGTAAAATGTGTGAAGATATTATTGCTATAAATGGAGGTATAAGAATATAATAATGATGTTGATAATAATAATATAATAATAATATAGTAATAGTAATAAGGCAGTGTGGTAACTCAGTCCTGTTATTCTTGTATTTAAAACCCCAAGGCAGGAGGATTGCCTTGGATTTGAGGTCAGTATTGGCTACACAGTCCACTTCAAGACAGCCTAGTCTGCAACATGAAACCCTGCCTCTAAAAATAAAACAATACGGGTAGAGAGGAAATGGCTAGAGAAGTCAGGGAGGCCTTCAAAGGTGACACCACTGAGGCACCGAATGTTATGCAATCAAAAGGAAAAAAAAAGGACTTTGGAAAATGTTTTGAAAACCCAAATCATTTTTTTTTATCAAAAGAAGGACAGCTTGAGCTGCTTGAGGCCAGAATGTTCTAGTGTGTGCCTTACACAGACTCAAGATAGTGCAATGTTTATCATAACACAACGTCACTTAGGATTGCTCCAAATGCTTTCTGCCCAGAATGCAGTACAATTATTGTTGGCAGACTTCTTCCTACAAATCAAAGTGATGATGGCCGTAGTGGTGGTGAAGGGGTGTGACTGTGTGTGTGTGTGTGTGTGTGTGTGTGTGTGTGTGTGTGTGTAGAGGTGGGTGCTTCACAGCTTTTTAATCACTTTTAATAGCTAATTCGGTATAATTAGCATGGACAAATGTTGCTTTGTTTCCCTCTGATGTCATCAAACTCAGTCCTCCAGTCCTCCTCCATGACATTGTCCAGCTTTCTAACTTCACTCTGCATGTGCAGCATGGATACATGGATGGAGAAGTTAGGGGAAAACTAACGTTTGCATCACGCGTCTTCCTTCAGGGTTGCTTGGGAAAGATGATGTGCAATTAGATGAGTGTTCTAACTGTGTTACCTGCACGTAAGAGAAAGTCACTGAGACTTGTCTAATGCAGATGACAGAGTGTGCTTATGGACAGAGGGATAATTTCCACCTTAATTTTCTCCTATGAAGATATCATATGTATACATAGATATTTTTCCTCATTTAAAAAATGTTAGCTTATATCTGACAACAAATATAACACCTAAAAATCCAAAGCAACAAATGTGTTCTTTTAAATTATATATACATACATACATTTATATATGTGTGTATATATGTATATATATATATATATGAGATAGAATTTATTTTTTATTTTCTTATTTCAGGTTTTTATTGTGCCTACAAATATTTTCATTTTCATTTTATTTTTTATTTCAGTATTTATTTGTTTTATTTTATTTGTTTTTATTTTTACTTTCTGTGCATTGGTGTTTTGCCTTCATGTGCATTGGTGTGAGGGTATCAGATCTTGGATAACAATCAGTTGTGAGCAGCCATACCGGGGCTGGGAATTGAACCCAGGCCCACTGAAAGAATAGTCAGTGCTCCTAACCACTGAGCCATCTCTCCAGCCTCCACAAATTTTTTTAATTATATTCTATTCGGAAAAGATGGCTTCTAGACTAAGTTAAAAACTGCTAAATGAGGCATGGAAGGTAGCCTACTCACATCGTGTGGCTTTTCTCCCACTGATAAAAGAATACCATGCAAGCTTTGGTGTGAGTGACTGTAACCGGAGGAAAGGAAGACTAACAGCTTGGTGATGGGTATGCCACGCTCTGACTGGCTTTTAAGGCTTTGGGAGCATAGTAAGTGGCCATTTCTTCTCTATCCTGTCCAGTCTGCAGTACTTTGATGGGTAATACATGAATGCAAGTCTATAGTTCTGAATAGATTTGGCTTTTGTAGCATTCCCATGGCACTCATGGTATTTTCTTCTGGCTTTAATCATGTCTTAATCACATTAGTAGTATGGTTGAGTCTCAAATATCATTGTTTTCATACCCAAAACCGTCAACAGGTCAACCCACAGGATACACAGCAGACTTGATTCTTTTAAAAAAAAAGATGCAAACAACTGCAGTCATTTGGTCTGTTCTTCCAACAGCACGGAAGGTTTGCAGTTAAAAAGCACATCTGTAAAGGAGCCGTGAAGAAGGATCTGGATGTGAAGCAACGCTGAAGCTACACTGGAGACACTGTCTGCCCCAATCGTCTCCTGGAGAGTGGTGTCATTAACACGGCTCTGTAGGTGTTTTAGTGACAAACTTCAAACTATTTTCTGACTTGAATGAAGTCAGAGAAAGCTTTCAGCCATCTGGGAATCTTCAAATGAAGATTCCCACATAATAATGGCCTGTGGTCATGTATGTATGTATGTATGTATGTATCATCTATCTGTCTGTCTGTCTGTCTATCTATCTATCTATCTATCTATCTATCTATCTATCTATCTATCTATCTATCTATCTATCTATCTATCATCTATCTATCTATCTATCTATCTTTCTGGGCTTTCTTTTCTCTTTTACCTTCCCATTGCCAGATGCTGTGGATCCTGAGCATAGCTCAGTGTCTGACTTGTAGTAAGTGATCTCCCTGGCCAGCTCAGAATCAAAGGGAGGACCGGGGCTAACAGCTGAGCTGCATCAGGCAGCTACAGACCGGCCACATTTCTTAACTGCTGAATAACAGCACAGGTGCAGGATTAGCACTGCCCACAGTGCTGGGCTTTTTAGTGGGAACCCTAGTGATTCTGTGCCTCCTTTTCATGTCTCTCATCCCAGGAAACTTGGCAACCAGACATCAGGCACGCAGATATCAAAAGTGGGTAGCGAGAGAGCTTTCTATCTCATGGTTTCTTGCAGCCTTCTCTGAGAAATGTACGGAAGAGCTACAAAGCCCACCTTTGCACATGCCCATGTGTGCATGAGCATGTACACACCCATGTGCACACACAGACACAAGCTTCTGTGCACAGTTTTGACTTTTCTCATTCTTGGCTCAGAAAGTGGAATGGAGCAAACTCTGGGGATTAAAATATCTGACACACAAAACCCAAATGACAAGAAAGTGCGGTTTAGCTGCTCTGTCCTGACAGTGTGTAGTTTATTCTGTTTTATGACATTTGAAGTGTTACATACATTATTTCAGCTTTTATATCGAATGTATTGAACTGAGGCCGTCATCACCCCAGCATTGCCCCAAAATATTTAACGTCAAGTGTTAGGATTGTGTAAAGTCCTTGTGGCAGCATTTATTTATGGCTTTTGACATTGTAAGTTGCTTCACTTGAATGGCATGCAATTCTCAATTTATAGATTATAAACATCAAAATTACATTCTTTTTTGTTGCTGTTGTTGTTGTTGACAGGCTTTTTTTCTTCCATTTTTATTAAATTGGGTATTTCTTATTTACATTTCAAATGTTATTCCCTTTCCCGGTTTCCTGTCCATCAGCCCCCTAACACCTCCCCTTCTATATGGGTGTTCCCCTCCCCATCCATCCCCCATTACTGCTCCCCAACAATCCCCTACACTGGGGGATCCAACCTTAGCAGGACCAAGGGCTTCCCTTCCACTGGTGCCCTTACAAGGCTTTTCACTGCTTCCTATGCAGTTGGAGCCCAGGTCAGTCCATGTATAGTCTTTGGGTAGTGGTTTAGTTCCTGGAAGCTCTGGTTGGTTGGCATTGTTGTTCTTATGGGGTTGCAAGCCCCTTCATCTCTTTCAGTCCTTTCTCTAATTCCTCCAATGGGGGTCCTGTTCTCAGTTCAGTGGTTTGCTGCTGGCATTCGCCTATGTATTTGACATGTTCTGGCTGTGTCTCTCAGGAGAGATCTATATCTGGTTCCTGTCAGCCTGCACTTCTTAGCTTCATCAATCTTATCTAGTTTGGGTGGCTGTATATGTATGGACCACATGTGGGGCAGGCTCTGAATGGGTGTTCCTTCTGTCTCTGCTCTAGCAATTCTATCCATCCATCCATCCATCCTTCCTTCCTTCCTTCCTTCCTTCCTTCCTTCCTTCCTTCCTTCCTTCCTTCCTTCCACTATATGGCCAGGCTGACCTTGACTGCCTCTTCCTTGTGTCTGGGATCATGGGCATAAGACACAATGCCCTTTCATATCTGATGCTAGAACGTCATGAATCCTAGACAAGTCCTGGACTGAGCTACATCGCCAGCCTTCAAACACTACTTTAAAATACAAAGTTTAAAAGTATGGATATAATACATAAATATGATTCCAAATGAAGGGAAAGTTTTGAAAAAAATTGTAACTAGACCATTTTGTCTCAATGGTTATAATTGACTTTAAAAAGAAAATGTACACCCTTGGAATAACAAAAGAAATGTATTTTAGTGTGTATGCCATTTTTTGGTTTGGTGTCCAGAAAAAAATTCTATAAACATGTAAGAAAATAACAAATAAATAAGCACCCCCACCACCAGCAAATTTAAGAGCCTTATGCGCAGCCCTGCAGATTCTAACCAGTTTATTCACAGAGTTTTCCTGAGATTCTATGATGGGCTTTGAATATTTTAATTGTATTTCAGTAAATTTTGTCATTATAAATAAATAAACTGTTAAGCGCAAGGGGAATGATTGTAGTTAACAGTTGAACTCTAAGATTAGTTCATGCATATCTCCATACACACCAAGTTTATACTATGTAGTTTTAGATATGTGGATTATCAATATATTTCTGCACTTTGGTCATTATTCACTATAACTAGTGTCCTTTAGTAATTATGCAATTAAGGATTAGAAACGTAAAGATCTCATGTCCTCCAGGTTCATTTGTAGTTTTATTGTAGTTGTGTGTGTGTGTGTGTGTGTGTGTGTGTGTGTGTGTGTGTGTGTATAAGGCAGGCAAACTTTTTATCTTTCTGTCTCCATGGTTACACTTTTATTATTGCATATATTGTATATATAACCTGTTCAGTTCAAACTGGTGTTATAGTTCAAGATGTCCTGGACTTGTTTGGTACACAGGGGCAAGTTGGACATCCTCCTTGATTAGCCTCAGAACTCTGTGAAGGGAAACGAAGGTAACACTACCTCACAGAATCACAGCTCCTGGCTTGGAAATCGCCCTGATCCAGTCGATTTTATGGCATTATCTTTATAGAAGCCATGGCTCAGTTTCTTTTCCAACACTGCTCACTTAGCTGGCATTAAATGTTTTCAATACAGCTACAAGTAAAAGCTTTCTCCTTCTCAGTGACTGTGCAGGAATATACATATGGAGTCAGCGTGACGCTTCATGTCTGAAAACATCAGTGACTTGCTAGCTTTCTTAAGTAGAAGACTATTTCAATTGTTTCTAACTAATTTATGTTCTAAAATATTTTGCATGATGTTATATCGAAGTAAACATTCTTACTGAATCTCTGTAAATCCAAAAGCATTATAAAGTCTGAGCAAAAGCCTAGCTGCTGTTTAAAATATAGGAGTGATGGTACAAGGCCTTTACGTTCCTCTTATACCTTCTACGTTGACTCACAAATTCACAATTCTGCATCAGTTACACATGAAATGAAATATGTGCAAATGTAGGTCGACATTAAGAACATCACCAAGAAATGATAAGAGCATTTGTTTTCAATCTGTTGCTTTGTGATCTCTAGAAGTTTTCACGTTGATAGAACTTGGGCATTTCAATCACTCAACACAACCAGAGTGGTGTTGTAACATGAGTGTGCCTGTGTAGGGAAAGAGACACAATGGTCTTGGAATAGGGACGTGCATAGGTGTTTTAATGAGGAAGGCCTTATTTGCCAGTGCCCACACATCCTTCAGGCACTAGCCAATGAATACTACCATTCGCCACATTCTTTATGGAGGCTTAGTCAGTCACTAAGGCCAATTAGTAAGGAGGTGTCTGAGCTGGGCCGGTGAACCCATTTGTCAGGCTCCATTGGTCAGCGACCATATCTGTCCCTTGACATTCTCCAAGCAGTAGCACCTCCAGGAACCAGTGCCTTCCCATTCGACTCTGAATCTTGAAAAGTAAACTTCTCCTTTTCCACCCAACGTTCAGTTTTCCTCGGGCATTTTACAGTCAAAATTCCATTGGTCAGCTTTCTAAAATCTTAGACACATAACTAACTGTTCAAAGCAACGAATAGGTATTTAAATCACTGACTGGAAAGAAAAAGGGAATTTTTGACATTAAATATATGAATGGGAACAAGGATTGTTAGCAAATTTCTACAATTCGGTGCTTTAGCTTATTCTCCCACTTTTTAAAATTTTTTAAAAATTAAAAATTAAAAATTAAAAAATTTTACATTCCAGATTTTATTCCCCTCCCAGTCCACCCTCTGACTGTTCTACACCCCATACCTCTTCACTCCCACCCCACCCCACCCCTCCCTATCCCCTACCCCTACCCCAGGCTCCAAGAGATTGTCCCCATCCCCACCCCCACCCCACCAGACCTCTAAACTCCCTGGGGCCTCCAGTCTCTTGAGGGTTAGGTGCATCTTCTCTGACTGAACCCAGACCTGGGAGTCCTCTGCCGCATAAGTGTTGGAGGCCTCATCTCAGCTGCTGTGTGCTACCTGGTTGGTGGTCCAGTGTCTGAGGGATCTCAGGGGTCCAGGTTATTTGAGTCTGCTGGTCCTCCTATGGGTCACTCTCCTCCTCAGCTTCTTCCAGCTTTTCCCTAATCCAACTTTTTTTGGGGGTCTTTTTGGGTCTTTCAGAGGGCAGTCATGCTTTTGTGAGTGTTGCATAGCCTCAGTAATAGTGTCAGGTTTTAGGGGCTCCCCTTTTGCTGGATTCTACTTTGCACCTGTCTCTGGACCTTTTTTTCCCCCCTCAGGCTCTTCTCCATTTTCATAGACTCTCAGGACTCAAAGAGTGGGACCCTAGATGAAATGCCCTACAGTGGGGAGAGGGAACTTGTTGAGCCCACCTCCAGCAGAAAGACAGGGCATCAAGCATGGGATGGGGCTGCTATTCCACCTTTCCCCACTTCTTTACCCACAACAACGTGCGAACCTTTGATTCCCACTTCTTGCTCCTGCCTGCCCTCTAATGGAAACATTGTAGAATAGAAAAGACAGTCACCATTTCAAGACCTTAAAAAGGATAACAGCATCAGCATCCTAATGTGGAAGGGGAAAAAAACCCCACAGGGTCCAACCCTGAGTGGAAAAACTACAGGCAACTAATGACCGCTGAAATGTTCTTTTAATGAGACATCTGATACTTGGGTTGTTTTCATTATTCCTGATGTGTTTATCTTGAATAAATATATTTGTTCTTAAATATTTCCCATATTTAGTCTTCTGCTTCCTATTTCAGCAGTATTACTATTGATAAAATTTATTACATTTTAAACAAAATGTGCATCTAAGCAGTTGCTATCCTCAGGCAAGAGCTGCTGTGTACTGTTTTGCTTATAGCCCTGAACGCCTGACTTCTGTCTGTGAGGTTGGATTGTATTTGAGTTCACGGGATACATGAAACTAACCCTTTTATAACCCCCTTCCCAATTATAACTTTAAAGCCATGCAGCTTCTCATTGGCTGTCCTGCCCCACAGTGGATGGGCTATTAAGGGCTGCATAGCCTTTCTTTGGTATGCTTAGCCTGCGATGGATTAAGTGGGTCTGTCTACCGCATTGATGATCTAAACTCTCATATCTGCTCTCTTCAGCATTCCCTTCTGGTTTTTATTCATTTGTTTACTACATTTGTAATAAATTAACTATGGAATAGTAAACAGCAACTGCATACGTGTCTATAAATTATTGCCTTGATCTGATTATTCTGACAGAAACAAGACACTCCTCTCATTTCTGCTAGATTGACAGCTTGGCATTTAATTAATGGTAAATCTAGTTGGAAGCAGTCACTTTGTCATCTCTCTGTCTTTGTTTACTTAGGTCACGTTGCACGACAACTACCTCGCATGCTCACTCGGGGTGGCTGAAGGCTACCTAAGTTTAAGTAATTATTGAAGTATTGTCCCGATTCTGAGTTAGCTATAGTTTACCTGTCTTTTTGTGCTGTTAATGTCTTTCTGGCTTAAAACAGCTTGCATTCTGTCTGCATAAAGATAATGCAATAATTCACCTTCATCGTCTTGAGGAGTACCTTTTACATGATTTTTTTTCAGTGTTTTTAAGCTGGCTTTTGATTAAAAAAGAAAGATCCTTGGAGTTACTAGACTTGGATACTTGCTTTTGTTACTGAAGCGCCTGACCTAAGATTGTCTGTAAAATATTACAGGCTGACTATTCCTTATCCATGATACTTGACATTGTCTACCGACACTGTAAGTTGACTGACACTAAGTTTATGAAATATTTTTAAACAACTTTATATGAAAGTATTGAACTATGTGATGTAGCATTTAAACACTTAAAAGATTTGGGGAGGGCTGGAGAGATGACTCAGAGGTTAAGAACACTGACTGCTCTTCCAGAGGTCCTGAGTTCAAATCCCAGCAACCACATGGTGGCTCACAACCATCTGTAATGAGATCCGATGCTCTCTTCTGGTGTGTCTGAAGACAGTGACAGTGTACTTACATACATAAAATAAATAAATCTTTTAAAGAAAAGATTTGGGGTTTGAGGATATTTCTTGGGGTTGTCAGGAATGTTTAACTTGTAATAAATTGCTTATTGATAATCAGCAATGTAGATGAAGTTTGCTTACTTTCCAAAAACTTTTCACAAACATGCACATAAACACACAAAAGTATGGTCAGCTAACTGGGCATAGTTGACTTGTACCTATACTCCCAGCACTCAGGAGGGTGAGACAGGAGGATTATAAGCTGAAGACATTTTCAGTTACAGTGAATTCATGGACAGCCTGGGCTATATAATGAGACATCACCTTGAAAAACAAGAGAAAACCAAACCAAAGCAAAGTTTGGGGTTAAACAATTACTGTACTTAATGTCACTGCTGCCAAGAATGGATTGGCATGGTACAGCAGTGACTCCCGTGGGTGATGATGAGCTAAGGAATGTGGTCTTCTTTAATGTGAAACCTTTGATTTTTCTGGTTTGTTTTACACTGATATTTTTCGTTCTGTATCAGGATGTGAAAACAATCATTTCCCCATTTTGAACAGAAGAGCAGTTTGTAAATTCACTGAAGTACCTCTTAACCATGTTCAATTCTGATTTGCTAGCCCACAGATAAATTCAGGTATAGAAACAAGAGTTATGCCCCATTTGGGTGCAAAGAGAAAATTTTATGATGTAAAATTCTTCCCTCACAGATAATTTTTCTCCCACAATTCAGTTATCTGCATTATGACATGAGCCAACCGTGTCTCTCGTGCACTTGTTTTAATACAATGTAGAGACACTTAACAGTGCAAATAGCCTTTTCAAGTTCTTTCTAGTAGCAATGGCATGCATACCTCTTTTCATTTTCCTATTAAAGTCCCCTCAATATCTCTAGATTAACACTCTCATCAATACCTGTTGCCTTTAGGCCTCCCACAATGGAAAGGATGATTGGATTCTTTCTCTACACCTTCATTCCCACTGTCTACACACATATTCCTGTCCGTTCATATGCGGTACATGAATAGAAGTATCAGTTCTCATATATTCTTATCTTTCTATCACATATTCATTTTCAAACTTCCAATCAGCAAAATACAAAATGCATGCACCATTCTGTTAATAATACATCATGACTAACTACATTTCTGGTCTTATGACCTGTGTTTAAGGAGGCATTAGATCTCATCTTACTGATGTTCAATATGGGGAATGTTCACCTTCCTTGAAAGTTGGGTCTCTTCTTATCAAAGGCTCAGTCCTTTATCTAGATCCTCATCTGGATTGACTCTTTCAATAGATTTTTGAAAAAGGTGCATAAAAAGTACTTTGATACCTTGACTATTAAACTGCATCTTACTACCTTCACATTTGACTTATATTTTTCCCCATATATATTTTGCACCACTCTCTTTTATTCATGTGTGAAGTTTTAGTTTTAATTATGTGAGAAATACAATGCCATTTTTAGTTTTATTTTTTCTCTAATTTAAAATAATTTTTAAACATATATATTATACATTCTCGCACACACATCCTGATTATAGACTACCCTTCCTTTACTCTCTACTCTCTGAGTTCCTCTCCACCTATCTGGATCCACCCCCTTTCTGTCTTATTGGAAAACAAACAAGAGATTTTAAGGGATAGTGCTATGCTGTGCTGTGCTGTGCTGTGCTGTGCTGTGCTGTGCTGTGCTGTGCTGTGCTGTGCTGTGCTGTGCTGTGCTGTGCTGTGCTATGCTATGCTATGCTATGCTATGCTAAAACAAAAACTACTGCATCAGAATTGGACAACACAAATGAACAGAAGGAAAAGTACACAAAAGAAGTCACAAGAAACAGGGACCCATTCATTTGGATACACAAGAATCCCATTAAAAAACCCACTAAAATGAAAGCCATAATAAACATATAAGGGATGCTTTTCCAGCCTCCTGTTCTGCAGGGTTCCCTGAGCCCTGGAGGGAAGGATTTGATAGTCACATCTCTTTCAATAGTGAGTGTTCCAAGAGCTCTAACTTTTTACACAGTATCTGAATTTGGTCTCTTTATTTGTTCTCATCTGCTTCTGGAGGGAGCTTCTCTCCTGATGGCTGAGCAAGGCACTAGTCTAGGAGTGTAACAGAACCATTTTATTCCCACCTTTAAAAACAGAAAACAAAGAAAAAAAATACCAGTACTTTTTGGTTTACCCTAAGTTCTGGGGCTGTCTAGACTCAGGTTGTTGGTCACTCAAGCAGTGTTGAGTATGGGTTCCATCTCATGGAGTGGGCCTTCAGAGAAATCAGATGTTGGTTGGTCACTCCCACAGCTTTGCGCCACAATTGCACTAGGATAGCTTGCAGATGGGACACCATTGCAGATGGCATAGGTTTATTATTCATGAGAGTTTAAGCTATCTTGGGATTT
Source organism: Rattus norvegicus (assembly GCF_021556685.1). Lineage (NCBI taxonomy): Eukaryota > Metazoa > Chordata > Mammalia > Rodentia > Muridae > Rattus > Rattus norvegicus. The sequence goes on along the minus strand of NC_141535.1, from coordinate 232,857,420 downwards.
TTGTGTTTCCATATGAAATTAAGAATTGTCCTTTCAGAGTCTGTGAGAAATTCTGTTGTAATTTGCTGAATCACATTGATTTTGTAGATCGTTTTTTGGTAAGATTAGCATAGGAGATCTTTTTTATCTTCTGATATCTATTTCTTTCTTTAATGACTTGAAGTTATTTTTATATATCATATAAGTCTTTCACTTACTTGCATAGAGTTACCTCAAAATATTTTATATTATTTGAGGCTATTGTAAAAGCTTTCCTTGATTTTTTTTTCCATAGGTTGATGTCATTTGTATATAGGAAAGTTACTGTTTTTTCTGAGGTAATTTTGTATCCAGCTAATTTGCTGAAACTGTTTATCAGCTGTATGTATTTCTTGGTGGATTTTTAGGGCCATTCATATGTTATCTTATCATCTGCAAATAAAGGTACTTTGACATATTCCTTTACGATTTGTATCCCCTTGGTCTACTTCAGTTACCTTATTGCTCTAGCTAGGACTTCGATTACTATATTGAATAGATATGGGGAGAGTAAACAATCTTGTCTTGTTCTTAATTTTAGTGGAATTGCTTTGAGTTAGTTTCTAACAGCAATCATCGCCAACATTTTAGCAATTATTATTTTAATCTTGTTCTTTATTTCTTTCACTCTGGCCTCTGATTCTTTACAGATTTAAGGTCTTTTTAATTTTACAAACTGGAATGTAGGTCTCTCCTGAGTAGTTTTCTGTCAACTTAATGAAAGCTTGAGTCATTTTAGAGGATGGAACCTAGATGGAGAAAATGCCTTAGTAACATCAAGATGTAGGAAACCTATACGGCATTTTCTGAATTTGTGATCAATTTGGGAGAGCATAGCCCATGGTAGATGGTGCCAGCTCTGGGCTGATGGTCCTAGATACTATAGAAAATCACGCTGAGCAAACCACGAGGAGCAAGCCAGTAAGCAGCACCCCTCCATGGCCTCTTCATCTGTTTCTGCTTCCACATTTCTACCCTGACTTCCCTGGATAGAATTAAAAGCTAAGGTGAAATAAACTCAACCCCCCACCCCCAATTGTGTCTCCACAGTTGGTTGTTTACTACCAGTGGGTACTGGGAATTGAACCAGAGTCCTGTGTAAAACAGCAAATATTCTTAACCTCTGAGCCCTCAGTCTAGCCCCATTGTTCTGATTCTTTGCCTTTTTAAACTAGAAGCTCATGATAATTCAGTGCATGGTTTACCAACTTGATCATCTACTGTTTTCGCAAGTTTGTCTGGTTTTCTCCTACTGATGTCCATGAGGTTCCTGAGCCTCTTCCTCTGTGTGTTTGTCTCTTCTCCAGCTTATCTGTCATTCCATCTGCTGAGGTTTTCATCGGTTAGAGTCATATGTTTGCTGTTCCTCGCTTTTCACAGCAATGCACTTTTGTTTTTCTGGTGTGCCTTTTAATAAGCTGAGAGTGTTGATAACAGTTGTGTTATCTGCTATCTGCTTTCATCATTTGCTCAGTTTCTTCCTAGTTGTTTTCTCTGTATGGGTGTTTTGTCTTCAGTCTCTAATGTTGGAGGTTTTTCTTCAGGTATCTCCTATCCCTGAACTAGTGACTCATGTGTGGGAGCATGGGATACTGAAAGAGCTGATGGGAAGCTTCCAGACAGAACTCTTCACTAGTGGGCCTCCTTTATAGGATAATGGCAGAGTAGCACTGTTTTGCTATCCCTTTCTTTTAGCCTTTGGCTTGCTTTCAACCTCCTTAGATTTCCCAGGGAAAAGGCAAAGCCTTGTGGGAAAGAGGACAGGAAGGAAATCCATATCCATTGTGATTTGGCAGTAGCACTCCTGCCTCCTTTGTGCTGTGTTTTTCCAAGTCCTGACCTAAGGGGCAAAAAAAGGAAAATAAAGTGTCTAGTATTGTAAGCATGGGATTTACCCTTGTAGTCTCCTTCACCAGCTGGAGAGTTGGGTCATTAGCCTGCAAGACATCTGCATAATAAATGAGTATTAGTTGTTTATTTTAAACTGCAAGGAAGAAGCAGGAAGGAATAGCTTTCTCGTCATACTGTCCCTAGAGGTAACTGAGGTCATCAAGTGTGGTGTGATTCAATCCAGATTTACAAAGAAGGCGTTTGTTATGGCAGGGTGACATATGAACACACCTACATGCACTGTTTTAAACAGGTGTACACACTCCTCCTCTGTGAACAGACTTGTAACAAACGGCTTGCAACACAAGGGAATAGGACAAGATGTTTAATTTCAATGTATCCTGGAGTTTAACTTATCTACCTTAGATGAGCGTGGACATAATGGAATCTAGAGTCTAGTTTAGTTAAATTTATTTAATAGATTAAATAAAGGTTGGCCAGCAAGCCCGGGGAATCTCTGTATCTCTGCTTCCTTGGCACTGGGATTATGGCCACATCTATGACCACCATTTTAATATAGGTGTTTAGGACAAAATTTAGGTGTTCAAGCTGTCTAGCAAGCATTTTGCAGACTCAGCCATCTACCCTCGCTAGACATATCAATGATTTTTGCTTGAACTAATCACGAAAATTAGACTAACTAGCATAATACATAGAAGGTCCAAAAAGGGTTACAATAGATATTTTTCCTAATTTTCTCATGTTCTGTTTCAACCTGTGACTATAATCATGTATATAAAAATATGATAAATGTACTCTCTATATATCTTGTCATATCGAATAAATTCCTTTTGATATATAACTTTAGTTTTTTTAACCAATTAATCTATGATCAGTTTTTATTGCAATTTGTTTAATTATAGTCTAGTTAGATGTGGTAAGAGAGAAATTTTAGACTATATATTTGCACTCATTATTTTAAGAATAATGAAATGCGTTACAGTGTCGTAAAGTTATACAAGGCAATGTGGATGTCTATTTGGAAGACAGAACTGCCAGTTACTAAATCCAGGCCATCTGCCTTTAGGGGATCATTCCTACATAGTATCTTCCATCAAAGATAGTAGAAGTATTACAGATAAACACTTTATCTGTAAAAGCTTGTGGGAAAGATATATCTTTTGAAGTATGTGGTTATAAATCTTTTATTTTTCCAAGCTTTTTTTTTTGCAGATTAAACATGCACTACTGTACTGGTTGGTTTTTGTCAGCTCGACACAAACTAGACTCAACTGGGAAGAGTGAACTAAAGTGTGGAATTGTCTTCATTAGATTGTCTTATGGGCATATCTGTAGGACGTGTTTTAATTGCTAATGTATGTACAAGTTCCTGGACCACTGTGGGTGGTTCTGTCCCTATGCGCATGGGTCTGGGTTGTATAAGAAGAGTAGCTGATGTGGTTAAAAAAAAAAGATAGTGTCAGGTTTCAGACAATCTGGTTTCAAAATGCTGCTACATCATCTGACTGTGTATAGAGTAATTAGTTAAAATTCAAGACTTGAATTTATTATCTAAAAGTGAGAATGATAATTTATTCTAATGAAATCATCAAAATACATGTCTTCTTTTTGAATATTTGTCACAAGTTATTTTAACTTAGTGACCTACTGTCTCTTCCACAGAAATCCAGAAGGCTGTCCTAACCCTCATTCATTATTCTTTACAGAGAAGTTCGTTGATAACATGCTCTTACGAAGCTCTGGAAAATTAAATGTGGGCACCAAGAAGGAGGATGGTGAGAGTACAGCCCCCACTGCTCGGCCCAAGGTCCTGCGTTGTAAATGCCACCACCACTGTCCTGAAGACTCAGTCAACAATATCTGCAGGTTGGTGATAGAAATGTTTCAAATGTCACTTTCACAAGTGGTTACGTACCATTTTAAACATACATTGCTTCTAAGAATATGACCTGGAGATGGTACTGTATATAGAGAACTATCTAATCATGTTTTACCCTGAACTGGTGTTTGAGTCCTCTTTTTCTATAGACACATAAACAGAACATGGATCTCAGGCTCCTTGTCAATGATCAAAAACTATTATGTTCTTTTCATATTCACATAACATATTCCATGTATGTATGCTGATCTTGTTTTAACCATTCACCACACTGAGATTGTTAGTATTTTGTACTGGTGAGAGATTGATAAGTTGTTTCTGGAAAGCAGTTCTCTGATGAAGTTTAGCTGAATCCAACACATGTTGGTGGAGACTGTCACAGTAGCAAAACTATGGAGTTGGAAATAATGTTTTACAAAGACAAAGAATTCAGTTTCAAATAATCTAGAGCAATTTTCTTTGAAGATATCTACATCCAGGAAGAATATCTGGGTAAATATTTACACCGCCATTGGCCAGGAGGTCATGACAAACTGATTCGAATGTTTTTGTTGCTGCTGAGAGGTTTTACAATGCTTATCATGATGGGGAGTCTCATACAGGTTTTTGCACTAGTATCCCTAGTCCAAAGATGACAGATGCTCCCAAAGGGAGCTATGACTTCACCAGTGGAAATTTCCTCACCTGACTTCATGTGATGGGTCATAGGTAGAGTGTAGGAACACTAAAAATATTATGTAAAATTATGTTCCTGCTATGTTTGCATAAGACACGTAAGACATAAATAAACTTCATGGTTGGGCGTCAGTTCTATCCCCAAGATATCACATTAAGAGTATACAAATATTTTAAAAATCTAAAAAGAATAACAAAGTAGAGCAGTGGCCAGCGTCAGCTAGGGGAACCCATGTCTTAAAAATTTGGAGGGTTACAAATTAAGTGCTTGCTTTTCATGCAGACCTGCTGAGCTCTGCTGGCTTGATTGACTATGGCTTGAGGGTGATTTTTGGACTTGGGCTTGCCATCCCTCTCTTCTTTCTTGGATGACAGCAGCTTCGCAGGAACTACTTTCTGTTAGGAGTATAAAAGCAACATCCACAGCCCCTGCTGGCCTCCCCAGCTATCATACTTCACTGACCAGATGAAGTGGTAGAGTGAAGCCCAAAGCTGAAGGGAAGCCACACCCATGGGAAAGCAGGGCTAGGGTCAGCTGTGGAACACTGTCTGCTAGAGTAGGGCAGAACCTTAAAACACTGCATACTTAGGTCAAGGAGAGTATCCAAGAGGATAAACAGAAATAAGTGTCATGGAAACTAATCTTAGTGAGGAAGGTAGTTAGGTGAACTGCATTTGATGCTACTAGAGGTCAGATGGGACAAGAACTGAAAGCAGAAATCAAAACCAATAACATTAATTATAGTAATTTAGAGACATTTAAGATAGTAGAGATGGCAACCGGAGCAGGCTGAGATATTAATTATATAGTGCTTAACTTTTAATTTGCTGTAGCAAGGAAAACAGAGATAAAACACACAATAATAGCAATGGAATCCCTCAAAAAAAATGAATATGCCACTCAGTATCGATGTGTTGACTTGTAGAAGTCAACAGGAAACTAGCGTTTGCTGAAATGGTCACATGACTACGCTCACCTATCTAATCAATACAACATTCTTGTGAAGAGCACAGTATTTCCTGTTTATACCCAGGTAAGAATGTGAGGTTCTGAAAGGTTATGTTATCCTTAGTCCCTATGATGATATGATTAAACAAGTTGGCTAGAACTCCAAGTTATGAATTCTTGACCAGCAGCCAGCCCTGTCGGGTTCTCTGAGGACATTCTCTTTTGTGTATGATGCTCACTTTGTGAGTGAGGAGCTGATTTTAGTTGAGTCTTCTCATGTATGGATCAACCACCTTTGTTCTTTGTCCTAAGACAGTGGTTCTCAACCTTTGGACCACGATCCCCCCAAATCATCAGGACACACTAATAATTGCATTACAGTTCATAACAGTAGCAAAATTACAGTTATGGAGAAGCAACAAAAAATCTTATGATTAGAATTATCACAACATGAGGAACTGTGTTAAAGGGTTGCAAAATTGGGAAGGTTGAGAGCTACTGCTAAGACTTAGACGAAGCACATGACACTGTTTCATTTCTACAAGGCCATTCATTATTTTTTTCCCTCAGACACGATACTTCTCAAGCTCTTTCTGTTAAAAGATACCCCCTCCACACACACAAAGCTGTGCATGGCTACTTTCCTAAAGTACACTCCACAAGATTAATTATTAAAACCATTCATTTAAAAGCTTGGAAATTATTTGTCCTTTTTAAATGTTCAGTAAGTTTTAGCAGACATGAATTTATTATAGCAAATTGCTGTACAAGTTTCAGTTTCTGCTTTAATATCTTTACAGACCAGCAGTGAGTAGTCAGACTCTTGCACTCACAGGCAAAGCAATTTTAAGGTCAAGAGTACACGTTTTTATAGATTAGATAATATCTGGTATACATGTTTGCCTTGTGACTCTGTACCAGGCCAAAAAAAAAAAAAAAAAAAAAAAAAAACCCTCAAGCTAAATGATCCTAGTAGGTTTCCCATTCAGCATCACTTCTGCCACCCTTGAGAAAGCAGTACAGTAGTGGGACAACAACCAAGATTGTTTCATACTTAAAGTCCTTTTGAAATATCACTGGCTAAGTCAGAAAACATAGGTGGAGTTTAAGGGTTGTAAATTCTTATTCGATACTCTTGGTTCTTTGACTAGCCGGCCGTAAGTTATAGTTATTGAGCCAGATGTGTGGGGAACACCTTTAATACAAGAACTAGAGAAGTAAATGCAGAGGGTTGGTTGTGAGTTCAAGACCAGCCTGCCCTGTTTAGAAAGAAAAGGAAAAAAATCACTGATTATGTTAATGTAAGTACAATGTTTGCATTTATAATCACAAGTGAGTGGTAAAGCCTTTGAGACTTTTCCCCTAAGAAGATGGCTGTCTTCTAAATATGCTTCAAGGTGCCATGCTGCATCATGGTCCTTCTATTTCCTGACTTTGTCGGGAGACTGCAGATCGTCACTGCAGCCTTCTGAGCTGCGCGTGAAGCCTATCACAGCCCTTCTTAGGTGGTTTTCCCTGTGCCCTGCTCTATTTCCCTTTCTCATTTTAGCAACTGTTGGCTCAGGCTTGCTTATTTACATTTTTTCCTATTTATGCACTTTCATCTGACTTCATAAATCCCTTATCTTCTTAGAATCTTTGATAGTCATTTTTGCGTGTGTGCTTGTCTCATGACCAATAGCTGTCGTTTGTTCATCTTTCAGGGATAATTTTAATACTTCTTCGTTTAAATTATTGGCTTTTGATCGGAATTTCCCCTGCATGAGTAGTTATCAAGTATATAATAAGTTGACATGCTTGTCTGTATAAAGAATGTGCAAATGATACTAGCTGTTTAAATGATGAATTAATGATACTAGCTGTTTAAATGATGAATTAATGATACTAGCTGTTTAAATGATGAATTAGATAGGCTTCCAGCTAGTTGTCTTTCTTCATATCTTCTCATTCTCCTTCTCCCACATCTCTCTTTCATCACTCTCCTCCTCCTCCTCCCCTCCCCCCTCTCCCCTTCTTTCCCTCCTCCTCTTCCTCCTCCTTTAATACAAGGTCTCATTATGGAGCTCTTCCAGGCATAGAACTCTCTTCGTAGGTCAGGCTGGCCTTGAACTCACAGACCCCATCTACCTCAGCCTCCCAAATGCTAGCTAACTGTATGTCTTGAAGCACAGTATACAAGCAAAAACTAATGAGCATGCTAGATGTCACTAGAGCCACCCGATTCTTGTAGTGATGGCCAGTCCAACTAAACACCGATGATTGTGAGTTTATCTTTTCTAGTTGGAGGTCTGAATTTCAGATAAATTTAATTAAAAGAACATTGACTCTTTCACTAGAACCTGTGTTTTGGCCATTACTCTGATATTTCAAAGTCAGTGATGGAGGCTGTTACAAGGAATAACTATTTTTTATATATCTCACTCTCAGATGTGAGACTAAATGGGACCAAATTGTTATCTGGTTTAATTGGAACTGAACAGTACCGAGCTTCTTTTGATTATTCAGTAAATATTTCAGAGCAGAGATAGAAAATGTCAATTCTCTCAGGCAATACTGTTACTATACAGACTGGCCATGTCAAGAGACAGGAGAGAGGAATCCTTTTAAGGGAATAATAGCGCCTGTAAAGTTCTGAAAAGGGTAGTAAAAGCAAAAATATCTAAAGTAAAGATCTACAGATAATTAGCGAATGTAAAATTGGGCCAGTATTTTAAAAATGTTGCTTCACAGAAAAATAAGCTCATGCCCAAATCAGCCAGTCCAAATGTCAGAGAAGGATGCTGACTAGAGAGAGACATTGTTCTCAATGACAGAGTCAAAGGCAACTTTCATGTGGTGACTTTGTCATCAAAGCTGCTAACTTCATGCCCTCTCCCCTATAATGACCCAAAGTAGAAAAGGACAGAGAAGCACACAGTAATATTTCTACAATTCCTTCAGCCTATGGAAGTCCACTTACCTCACAGGCTAGAGAGGGAGATGATCAATAAAACCCTTAGGAATCTGCATCTTTGGAAACTGCCCCTTGCTCTTCCCTTGTCAGTCGATAAAAACACTACATAGTTTATGATTTCTATCCCTGCTGCTTCAAGATGTTGTTTGTCTTCCGTCTTGAATAAAAGTCTGTATAATTTATGTGCTTCTCAAATCAAAACTGCCTCTTTCTTGTGCTGCCTCCCTTGGCCCCTGATGCTTGATGGTGATCCACATATGAAAAAGTGAACTGCCCTGGACAAATCTACTGCATGTGGCTATCGGCCACTTACTGATAAAAAGCTACAAAATCAAACCGCAACTGCACAAATTGTGTGTATTATTAGATTACTTGTGCTGGAAAATTTGAAAACTTACCGTGCTCCCTTGAAAGTGAAACAGTCATTTTCAAGGACATAGTGTTCTCAGCTCTTTAAAATGGATTCTGATCAAAACTTAAACTCAACAGATATTCAAGGATTCAAGAATTTGGTACAACTTTGAAAATGTGCAGGGTTACTTATTGATCATTGGGAACGGTCAGTTCTTGGAGGCACGCAAGAATGGTTTTCACTCACACCCTCTAAGATACCTTTCTAGTCCTATTTCCCGCACTATAAATATCAGTATTGCTGAGGCCATTGTCTATGACTTGCTTTCTATATCTCAACCATAGCTCACAGAGTCACTGGGTCCCAGGAGTCTGTTGTAAGTCCAATTGACCAGAAGCAAGAAGAATTAAAAATCTTTGCAGTTTCTGCATGCATAGCGGCCTAACAGAGAATCACCAACTACCCCAAACCTTTGAAATGAGCAAACCCCTCTTGCTAGTGTAGGTTCCCCGTGGGTAAGTAAAAGTCTTCTAGAGCAGTCAGCCTCGTTATCTCTTTCTGGGAGTTTCAAACTTTCCTTTGCTTTTGAAATACTAGGCAAAATTTTAAAAAAGGACTTGACCCTGAAGAGCTACCTATCCCGGGATTATAACAAATATTACTACTACTTTGCCCTCATGCCACCTTTAACTTGCCAAGTGCATTGCATTTTTTATTGAGCAACTACAGGAACACTGAGAATCCATGACTGATTTTCTTGGTATGCACCCAATTCTCAGTCCATTTGTCACTGGATCTTCCCTGCCTGTGACACACAGGGACAGCACATTAATTGACAACTCTATTAATTGACTCTGTGTCACTGTCTTCATTTGTAATCATCACTGTAACCAAGTGATTCATCCTGTATTCATCCATGGATTTCACTTCAAAACGTTATTCCTCCTTTGACTTCCTTCAGGTTCTTCCTCTCAGCAGCTCCTACATGATGAGAATGGTGCTACAAGCGTGGCTACTCAGGTAGCAGAATATTTCTTAAAAACTGATATCAGGGAGTAACTGTCCTTTAGGACACCCAATAGCTATCTTGGTAGTAGGCAGAGTCAGCCAGGTTGGACTCAAGGGCATTGGTGCTCGTTGCAGAATTAAAGGATTCCAAGTAATGCTTCTGCCTCTGTAATTGTTCTGCCAAGTAATGCCCTTTGTTGGACAGGCACTCCAGTGCGAAGTTTATAAAATACATTTGTGGTGTTGTAGATAATTAACAATGAAATATCTCTTTCTCCCTCTCTTTGTCTCCACATATTTTATTTCTTTCAAATTTATGACATCGTATACTGATCTTTTTCTCTAGGATGCCTCTTTATTTTGCACTATCTCTAATATATGCAAACATACCTGCATACATACATGCATAAATGCATACATACATACATTTACATATACTAGGTTTGTTTTTATATGTATGGGTATTTTGTCTGTACATGTGTATGTGGACCATACCCATTAGCAAACCCTGGAGGAGCAAGAACAAGGTGCTGGACGTTTGAAGTCACAGATGGTTTTTAGCCATTGTTTGGGAGTTAGGACCTGGAATCAGATCTTTGGAAGAGAAACTACTTGCTCTTAATTTCTGAGCCATATCTCCACCCCCTTCTTTGCATTTCTAGCTCTCAGAACTGCAAACGGGTTTTTATAGTTTTATAGCTTGATTTACTCTCCATTGGGTTGTTCTGTAGGCTGGCAACAACTTTATTCCCCACTTCTCTCCCATTAGTTGTGTTTGTTTGTTTGGTATTTGAATTTCCGTGATGCCCGTTTCTGTAACTTTGATTTTGAGTAATACATTACATCACCTCAGATTTGATCCCTTGTGTTAACTCCTCTACTGCCTAAGAATTCCAGCTGAGAAATACTTGATGCCAATAGTCGAACACAGAGGAAGTCACACAGAAAGAATTCGCTCAGGTTGTCTGTGGTGAAGGTCCGTCTTCTGTATTGCCTTCGGTCCTGCGTTTTACATTCCTGCTAAGGTTTCAGTCAGTTGAGGAAAAAGCTCCAAAGAATTTGAGCATGGGCTGTCCAGAGACAGTTTTTCTGCTACAACAACATCCATACATTTGCCCATAGTCAAACACAGATTTATCACTGGCCCTTCCAGGCTGTTCGCTAGTATGTGTCAGCTCCGTCCTCCGAGGGTTTATAAACCGAGACATGCTGGATCACTTGAGACCTGAAAACTTAGTAAACATTTCTAAGGATGTTGATGGTACTGAAGAGCTAATGCAGGGCAGAACGCTGCTTCCACTAATGCAAGCAGACAGACCTACAAATCATGGCTAATACAGCTCTCACAGCTTTGTTCCCATGACCTTTCAGAACTCCATTGTCATCCGTACCTTGCACACTGCGCATGCATATGGATGAGAAGAGGATGGGAGATGTGGACTCCATACTTTATTTCTAGGGACAGGCATGGCAGCTTGAGACTTATTACTGGGAACCCACAATATAAGTCCTGATTTATGAAGAGAATATATCTCTTTGTTCACAGCCCTGTATATTCAAGTTATTCTTTCAGTTTAGTCCCAGGATAGAGACTAATGAGTGGGAGTTCTGATTCAAGGGCTGATACTGTAACCGTTTCTATTCAACTATGTATGTATGTATGTATGTATGTATGTATGTATGTATGTATGTATATATGTATGTATGTATATTTCATACTTTCTCACAAAGTGAATACCACCATATTTAAAACAGAAATGGTATTATTTTCAAATTAGTGATAAGAAGATTAAATATCATACAATGACTAACAGTCATTTTTATTTAGGAAACATTAAAATTCACTTAAATCAAGATTGTTTTGTATATTCCATTCTTACCCACACCCAATAGTGTTTGCTGCCATGCTTAATCTCTTGCTGTGCCGCACCAGCCCAGAGAGCGAGAGCGAGAGCGAGAGCGAGCAACCGAGAGAGAGAGAGAGAGAGAGAGAGAGAGAGAGAGAGAGAGAGAGAGAGAGAGCTAAGAACCAAAGCCTTCATTGCCTCTGCTATGTATGGTTGACCCGCTTCTGCCTGTCTCCAACCACCATGCCTTAGATGGGTGTATTTCACTGCTCCAGTGAGAGCCGGTCCCTGCATTCTCGGGCACAGGTTCCAGCTTTGCCTTGCCTTCCTCTCTTTCCCAGGGACTTTGTGATATTTGGGAAACTACTAAAGCTCTCTGACCTGTAGTCTCCTCACATAAAGAATGAGGATAGTATTATGTTCCTCAGGTTGCCTGTCTGGAAAGGTGATAGGGCCAAGATAAGTTTACTAAGAATATAAATGCTTTTAAATGGCAGTTCATGACACATGGAAATTTCACTCCTCTCTCTCCTGAGTTTCTAAGTGAAGAGAAAATGAATTTAATGACGGGTGCATCTACTTTCGTAAATGTAGGTGTTGGGATGTCCCTCAACGATTTGTAGGAAAAAGAATGACTTTCTGTGATGAGGCCAATGGAATTAATTTCACTTTATTTTCCTGAGCTGTGCTTTCTCTTCCCTTACTCTCTCGCTTTCCCTGTTTGGTCTTCAGCACAGATGGGTACTGCTTCACGATGATAGAAGAAGACGACTCTGGAACGCCTGTTGTCACCTCCGGATGCCTAGGACTAGAAGGGTCAGATTTTCAATGTCGCGTAAGGAAGATAACTTGAATTTACTTTGCAACTTGTGTTGGTAAAACAAAGTAATCCTTCTGTCATTGCTATCCCATGTTGAGTAATTTGCAAAATAATCAAAAATTCTCAATAGTCAATTCTTTCTTCATTTTCAAACCATGTTCTTTTTTTTAAATTGGCTGTTAACATATTGCTTAGTTTCCACTAAGACTATCTTTAAAATCCAGATTATTTATTGGTTAAATTAGGACTTCATTATTTGTTTATTCAATTTACTCTGACTGCTACAGGTACAATAATATTTTATCAGAATGGACATGCTGTAATGGTACATTATAATTTGAAATAAGTTTTCTCGTAGAAACTAATCTTTTTGAGATTTTTGAGCAAAATTATTAGAATATTAATTGTGTTCTTCAGGGCTAATCTTGTTAAATTTTGGTGGTCTGCCATTGAAATATGGAGGACACCCAGTAATAGCTGTTTGAATTTCATTTTAGGACACGCCCATCCCTCATCAGAGAAGGTCAATTGAATGCTGCACAGAAAGGAACGAATGTAATAAAGATCTCCACCCCACGCTGCCTCCCCTGAAGGACAGAGGTGAGAGGGGTGAGCGGGGCTTTGCTTACTGAGAACGAGCACTGTCTTTTGGCCAAATTCATTGGTGCCTTTTAATTTGGTCTCGTTACCCACTGCTGGAGTAGTAAGCTGACATCATGACAGTCAACGCATGTGCCAAGATCATGCCTTGGTGGCTGTACATAGCTGTATTCTTAAGATCCTTATTGGCTTACCCTCACCTCTCTCCAGATAGTTCCAGTTTGGAGAGCTTAAAGTGAGCTTCTAGGAGGTAGAGAAAATAAATAGTGCTTCATACTTACTCCTTAAAGTTATCCAGAATTGGGACTTAATTAAATCTACTGTGCCATAATATGCATTCAAAAAATAAAGACCTTAAAAAATGACGAAATGAAAGATTGTTTGGTCTACCACATTTTATTTTATCTCCATAACAAACTGGTTTTTATTAAATTAATAGCATACTCAAAATGGATCATGAGTTTAAAAGTTTTAATTTCAATGCTTACATACTTAGGGGTATTAAAATGATAGCTATTGCATACTTAAAGACATTTTGGCATAGGTTTTGACAGCAGCCTTTAGATTTCTTTTCCCTTCCTTGAGCTAGCGCACCACAAATAAATGATTTATAAGTGCTATAGAATCCTAATCCTTATGTGCATATTTTAAAATGAAACTTCAAGATTGACATTTCTTGAGAGTGTATTAACTACAAAACATAATGGTGTTTCGTATTTTTGACAATGTTTCATAAATACATTCCCATTATAGCATTGAAGCTTTTCAGATTTATTCTACACGCTCATGTAAGTTCACAGTTTTTGTTATTTTCTTTTCAAGCAGCATCCTAAGTGTTAGAGATACGGAAATTGATGAAGAAAATATTGCTTGCAAAAATGGAATGTTAAGAAGTAAGAATTACCATGGAAAAACTTATTCCATATTTGATCATGGTATCTCACTAGGTAGAGAGAGATTAGAAATTATATTAAGGATGGTTTAGTAACTCATCTGTTTGCTGTAATAAAATACCCTGACAAACCAACTGGGAATAAAGGTTTTATTTTGACATGTTGTTCCAGAGATACAGAGAGAGAGAGAGAGAGAGAGAGAGAGAGAGAGAGAGAGAGAGAGAGAGAGAGAGAGAGAGAGAGAGAAATGGAGTCAGGCTATCAAAACTCAAAGTCCATCTCTGGTGATGTGTTTCTTCCAGAAAGGCTTTACCTCATAAAGGTCACTTAACCTTCCCAAACATCACCACCAGCTGAGGATGGAGTGCTCAAATCCATGAGTCTATGAGGACATTACAGCACTATCACATCCCTGAACCCCGTAGGCTCATCTCATGATACAAAATGCACTTAAGTCCAACTTCAATGGTTTACATATTCTTTAACAGCCCTAACACTGTTCAAAAGTGCAAAGTCTCATCTAAAACCCAAGGCTGTCTTTTCAGTCACCCTATATTTGAAACAAACAAACAAATCACCCCAAATTATATGCTTTCAATATGCACAGCATAGAGTATTTATACCTATTGGAAAATGAAGGAATAGTGTCATAGTTCTCTTCAAATGGCTTAGATGACTCTACTCCTCTACCTTTGCAGTATGCAGCACATCTTTCTTATGTGGCTGGCTCTATTCCCCAACCCCCTTCCTAGGCAGGAATCCCACTGTTCTGGCCTCTCCAATAGCTTGGGGGTCTCCATTGAAACATAGACTTCATCCTCATATCTTTATGTAATAGCCATTGGAGCCCCCAACAGGACTTTAAGTCTGCTATGATACTTAGCCTTAGATACTCTCTGAAATCATGGTGGAAAGGACTCATGGCATCCTCAATGTTATATCTTTCATGCAACCAAAAATAATATGATGTGGACAAGAAGTTTTGCTACCAGCAAAGGGTGAAACCGAGGGTCCAGGAGTGTGTTTATAAGCAGGTTTAATATGCTGAATCCACTGAAAAGTGTCCATAGATATTTGCTTTCTTGCAATAGAAGATGGCTTGGGCTGTCTCCTTTCACAAATTGGAACTTTAAGTGGTGGTATGTTGTTTTCAGGGCACCTTTCCTAGGATTCAAGGTGACCCAAGAGGGTTCTTGTCAATGGTTGTAATCTTGTAATTGTACATTTCAGCACATGGCTTGGCTAGAATCTCAAGCTTCCTTGTACTCTTTTCCTCCCCAAACTGTGCATTTTAAAATTTCTTTTGCACAAGGGTCATCAAGAATAACCATGGCACAGAGTCTACATCATGATGGCTGAAATGTCCTTTGCCATAGAAGTTAACCTATTTTTTAAAATTCAACATAAAAAAAAAATTTCACCCCTTATGTAGAAGGCAACCAGATTCTTTGCCAAAATGTCATGTAAATGGCCCCTAACCCAGTTGCCATTTGAGACATATTGAACAGATGTGTCTCCAGTATCTTAGGTTACTCTTAGAATTCACGTCTTCCTAGCACACACAAGATTGGCCCACTAAGTTCTGCCCACAGCACTTTCCAGCCTTGAAGTACAAACTCTTCCACATCCCTCCAGAAAGCATCAGGTTCGCTATAGAACCAAACCTACTTTTCTGTTGACGATTTCTGTATCAGTTACTATTTTGTGCTATGGTAGAATATCCTGACAAAGGCCACCTTTGGAAGAGTAGTTTATTTTAGCTTGCAGTGTGCATACCCCATCATGGTGTAGAAGGCATTGCAGCCGGAGTGTGAGTGAGGCTGGCTGACCATAAAGACATCACGGAGCTAGTTCTGTATCAAACGACAGGACAGCACAGTAGGCACAGAGAAGTGACATTTGAACAGGAATCAAGGATGAGCAGGCATTTACTACATGGGCGAGAAAATGTTAAATGAAAATTAAAATGACTGGGGCTGGAGAGATGGCTCAGTGGTTAAGAGCACTGACTGCTCTTCCCGAGGTCCTGGGTTCAATTCCCAGCAACCACATGGTGGCTCACAACCATCTGTAATGAGATCTGCTGCCCTCTTCTGGCCTGCAGTCACATATGCAGGCAGAATGCTGTACATAAAATAAATAAATCAATCTTTTAAGAAAAAATGAAAATGACTGATGCAAGTCAGGTAGTATACTCGGTATTAACGTTAACTAAACCATTTGAGTCTTACAACTCCATGAGGTCATTTGGGTTGGATATTTAAAGATATTTAAAGATAAAAAGTTGCAGTATGAACACTGTGAGGGAATTAAGTTTTCTCATGAAACAGCTGGTGATTCTTAACTTTGTCTCTCAGAGGGATCGCCACCTGCTTGCAGAGTTCTGCGTTGTTCTTACTCCCGTGAAGTTCGAGGGGGCAGCATAGGTAGAAAGATGTTATCCTGAAAAGGCCCCAGGAGCTGTTCTTGTCTTCATGGGTGTCTGGAACCGTTTCCCTCCTGGCATATTCATGTTAATACTCCCAAGTGTAGGCAATGACAGAGTAACACAAGACCAACAGGAAAAGTGGAAACAGGCTGATTGATAAGGATCATCTCTTCATAGACCAAGACGAGCAGGCAGCATATTTGACTGCAAGAGAGGGTTATTTGGGAAAAGAAAAAGGGAAATACCAAATAATGCTAGCCTTAAGTACAGCACTGGATGGTAAAGGAAAACTCCCTTAGGTCCTTGTGGTTTTGTTCCTGTCATAAGTCAGAAATGTAACGAGTAATAAAAGCATGGTTGGCAGGTCACAGTCTGAGCTCTGCGTCTACATGAGAAGGGAAGAGAAATAGTTTTAGCAAAATTATAGCATAGATGTGGAAAAGAATTCCGGGACCATGTCCTGAAATTTCATTGTGATCCTGAGGTTAGATTTCCTTTTAGTAGAGAAACATTCTCTTTGGATTCCTAAAGGCATAGAGTTGTCCTTAAAACTGGAAACAATAGTATAAACTATGATTTCTGCAAAGGTTCCATTTTTTATGTGTATGTGTAGGCCATAGACAATAGAAGCTTAGTAAAGTAAACACATTGTACATAGTTGTAGATTTTTACTTTTAAGAACATATAATTTTAACATTTATCAACCAGTGATTGCCAAATAATGTATGTACTAATTATTACTCCTTTTTGTAATGGCTTTTTGGATGGTATGCCAGTAGTTGAAGCTCCTTTTCCCTGGGCCACTTATAACAGTTCTGAACTGGATAATTAAAAAAAAACACTAATTTCTGTTAGTTTTCATTTGGTCTTTTAGAATCAAGCCTACTTTCACTCATATTTGAAGGTGGCATTGATCATAAGTAAGTGTTAAGTACATATTTTAGACTGCCGAATATGTTATATCAGTGACCGTTATCAGATTTGTTGAGAGAGCATGTAAAGGTCCATGGGTTAGAGTTTGCAATAACTGATCTGAGCATTCTATGTAACACTGAAAAGTAAGTTTGCATTCAACTAACCTGACAGTGTCCCACCTCTTACAATTAAATAAGTACTTGTGATATAGTATCCTTGTTCATATTTTTTGTAATAAGAACTCTAAATTATTTAAAAGTGGGTAGCATAGCAACATTGACCTACAGCCTCAAATGGTATAAACTAATATAGGCACATAAAATAAAAAAATGAATGCAAATGTTTATGCATGTGTACATATGTGTATGTATATGAGGATTATTTTCTGTAAGGGGTGATCAGAGAGCAAGAGAATTATATCACAGATGATAAAATACAAACAAGAACTGTGTGTAAAGGGCATATTGGAAAGTTTTTGTCAAAATAATTAAAACAGTCACTAGTAGTGAATTAGAAATTGTTTCAGTCTTTTAACAGGTGATTTGGTAGTATGCATGAGAAGATTTGTGAGGTCTCTCCTGTGATGTAATAGTTTTATTACATCTAAGAATGTCAAGTAGACAAAATTATAATCAAAGATGTGTGTTAACTACGTAATTGTATGTAATATAGAAATTCTGCATTATAGCAAAATGTCTTCAATACATTACAACAGAAGGTTGATTTCTAATTAGGATGTTTCTATGCAAAATACCATTTCATCTTTGAAAATAACTTGCTATGGAAAATGTTCACGATATATAAACAAAAATATCTGCTAACATAGTGGCCCGTGTTGTCATCTTTTGGGAGGCTAAAGCAGAAAGACTGGAAGTTTGAAACAGTCTTGGTTACATGGTGATACTTTCCCTATAAAAAAGAGAGAAGAATCTAATGACAGGATGATACAGTCGCCCAAGATGATATAGCATCCTTTATGAAATACATTTTTGCTTACTAAAGTGATACTGTAATGCCACATGTGCGAGTTTTGTCAGTAAATTGCCCAGGATGTAATGATTCCATCCATTTTAGTCAATTGGTCTTTTTAAAATTTCTTTTGTGGAACGTATAGTACTCTTTATTGAAAAATGTCACATTTGGGTAAGTGAAAATCTCCTGCAGAAATTTGATATGTCTTATCTATATAGGCGAACAGCTGGGGAAACATCTTCTCATAGGGTGAAGTCATACCTTATAGTTCTCCCTTTACAACTAAGTAGCAGCCATCACTCCCCCCCCCGCACCCCCTCCCTCAGCATGCTGTATCTTTCATAAGGTGGCTAACTCTGTTACTGTGAGAGGTTTAACTAGCCCTCAGCTACCTGCAAAAATAAAAATCATCTGGGATGATTGGTTTTAAAAGAAGAAGATAGTTTGAATAAGTATTTCTGGTTTTAAAGTCAGTAAATGTAAATTTCTGCTAATGGTCTCTTAAGACATTCTAATCCACAGGAAGCTTTAGAAAGTTTGCTTTAAGCAAATCTGATTTGTCAAGAACTGGAGTTCATTCAGAAGTGCACTCTATACTCATATCTTTTACAGGATTTGAGGGATCCTTATGGTTTGCATGTAACAGAAACAACCTTGGATATGGTGAACATAGAGTTGCTTTTGTTTCTCTGCCAGGTGTGGAGAGCATCTGACTCTGACCTGACTCTGGGGTACACGGCACCTTGTGATTTCAAGTCAGGCATGGGGACCCACTTACTCCCCTGCTATTCTCTATGGGCTTATTCTGTGTCAGGTCAATACCTTCTGTAGGGGAAACTTATGCTGTTGAAATAAACATCTAGCTGAGTGGACTCATCTACGTCTGACTGTAGCATCAATAGCCAAGCATGCTATTTTGAGTACATATGTGTTGGGTTTTTTTTTTTTTTTTTTTTTCGGAGCTGGGGACCGAACCCAGGGCCTTGCGCTTCCTAGGTAAGCGCTCTACCACTGACCTAAATCCCCAGCCCCGTGTTGGGTTTTTTTGTTTGTTTGTTTGTTTGTTTTTTACAACACATTAAAGTTTACCCCTATTTTGCATTTCCCTATTTGATACAATTTTATTAAACCTTTGGAAAAGAGTTCATCCCTTTTAAGTAAAAATATAAGTCATTTCACTGCTTTCTTTTTCAGATTTTGTTGATGGACCCATACACCACAAAGCCTTACTCATATCTGTGACTGTCTGTAGTTTACTCTTGGTCCTCATTATTTTATTCTGTTACTTCAGGTAAGTATTAGATACGAACATGGGGTGTCATGCTCTCAGCGAGATCCCTACATGAATATTTTTTTTTACTGTTCTTGCCCAGAAGCTTTTTGCATCACAGCTTTCTTTGCCCCTAGATCTTAGGTTTCTCGAGAAGCATCTGTTGCCACTGGTCGAGATTTCACCACAGCCGAGCTGTAACTAGATGTCTGTCTCATTCTGTTTCAGACATTACTCAGTTAAAGATTTCATCCCTAAGGAAACACAGATAATTGGAAAATCTAGACTACTTATGACTAGGTTTGATGCTAATTAGATAAAAAATATGGAAGTCTGAGTGCTTTCAGTAATTTCTTATTTCCTGACTACAAATTTCTCTAGTACTATAACCTTTATAGAGTAAATATTAAAATAAACTGAGTTTAGTTATATTTAAATTTTTAGTCAAGGGCTTATTTTCTACTTTATGAAACATAAAGGTTTAAATGTCTATAATGTCGAGCATCCAAATATTCAACTGTAATATTCCACAGTATACCAATTAGTTAATTAAGATAAATCTTAAAAGGCATTACATATTAAACATTACCATGTTTTAAGGTTTTATTTTCGTGTCATGGTTTGTGTTATCTTATACATCATTTTATGTGAAAGAATTCCCTGATATACCGTTTTTAAAGATTTATTTATTTATCTAGTTTTATGCATCTGTGTTTTACCTGTATGTATGTCTGTGTAAGAGTACTGGATACCCTTGAATTGGAGTTACGGACAGTTGTGAGCTGCCCTGGTCATGCTGGGAATTGAACTGGGGCCCTCTGGAACTGCAGCCAGTGCTCCTAATTGCTGAGCCATCTCTCTAGGCTCCCTGACACACTTTAATAAACGAAAGAAAAAAAAAAAAAGAAAACCCTGCATATTTAAGTACTTAGGGAATTTAAAGGAAATGTTTCTAGGAAATGGATATTGGAGCTATTTGGAAATGCTAACGGAGCGTAGTCTGCTATAACATTTAAAAGACAGAGAAGAAATTTGTAAGTGACTGAGTGAGAGACATACCAAGGGCAGCGAATATCAGCGGAACTTTTGTTTGTTACTAAATTCCATGATTAATGGTTGTCTCCGATGTTGCATTTCAGTTTTTAAACTTATCTCCCTTGTCCATACTTAGGTATAAAAGACAAGAAGCCAGACCTCGGTACAGCATTGGGCTGGAGCAGGATGAAACGTACATTCCTCCTGGAGAATCCCTGAGAGACTTGATTGAGCAATCGCAGAGCTCGGGAAGTGGCTCAGGACTCCCTCTGCTGGTAGGAGAAGAATATAGCATGGATTCCAAGGAATCTCAGACCGAATGTCAGTTTCCCTTTAGACAAGAAGATTCAGCACCAGTCCGGTGTTAGATATTAGATGTGGGGCTTCCTGTTAACATTTGGCATGTTGAGAGGGGGGTTATTGTTTTTTTTTAACGTGTCTGTTTATGATCAATACCCTCAGACATCCTGATCAAAAGTGGATTAGAAAACAACATACGTGGGCCCTCTGCCCTCTGTTTTTGTTGAGAACTGATTGCATTTCTGTACGTTGACCAGGCTTTTGAAGGCAAACACATTATCAGCAACCTCTGCACAGGAAGAAGGGTGCATATCAGCTGTAGAGAGAGATTGCAGGCTGAGGTCTGTCTTTTCCCCCCAGGAGGGGTTACATTTCTGTCAGCCAGTACTTAACCAACTTTGATGAGAACACATTCCTCATCAAGACACTTGCTTGGCCGAGAAACATGTTTGATTCTTTTACAGACCATAAAGTAAGGTTGTCGGAATTAAGGATGCAAATGATTTTAAATGAAAACTAGTTTCCTCAACGAGCTTTATTATTTTAGCAAGGAAGGGAGAGAGAAAATATATATCGGAGTGGGAGGCACACGCGTGCCATGGCTTGCAGGAACTGGTTCTTCACTTTGTGGTGATGGAAGATTCAACTCAGGCTTGGTGACAAGTGCTTTCAGTTTTGGGGCATCTCACTGGCCCCTTAGAAAGTCATAAAATAAGACTCTCAGACTTCAGGCCCGTCTGGTTCTGACTTGCGTTTCTTCTCGTTTCATCTGACAATCTTGTATTTACCTTTGTAGTTAATAGTTTTAAGATCAAACAGAAAACAATCTGCTCTTATGCCACCATTTTCGTCATTATAAACAGGTTGAGAGTACTCTGAACTATACAAATCGCCTAGGTTCTGATGATCAAATAGGTTTTTTTTCCTATTTTTGTACCTAATCCCTATGTAGTAATTATAATTATTGTCAGTTATATCTCTGTAGATGGTCTTTTATTTGTAAAGAAAAGTATAAACAGTAAAATCCACTTGGTAGTAATGAAGTAGAGGTTTCTGCCCTTTGGATTCTGACTGATTTGACCTTAGTTTCTCCTGACTCATCTCCCTGAGCTGCAGTTACCTCTCTATAGCTTGGCTGCTGCCTTTTCGTCTTTGCAGGGGAATAATTAGCCTAACGCCACCCCACATTGTCTGTAAATCTTCTTTCTGGGCTTCCTACAGACAGAGTTTAAGCTCCACCTGTCTGCTCTCTGTCCCTGCCTCTGTCCTGAGCCTTGCATCCTGTGTGAGCAGTTAGTTACTCTCAAAAATAAAACATGGCCCTTGTCTTCACAAATGTAATCGCTGTGTAGAACGTTCCTCTGCTTTATGAGTCAAGGTCTCCTTCACATAGGGTGTAGGGCAAGATTTCAGGCTGAGGTCCTCTTACCATCTCTCCGTTACCTGGGCCTAGAGTCTGGGTATCCCCCATCACAACATTGTTCATTGCTAATGTTGCAGCTTCAATGATGTCCCTTTCCAGGATGGGATACACTCCATTGTATCCACTTGTCTCTTATGGGGGTGGGATATGCTACATTGTATCCACTTCCTATCCTTCTGAGAGTCTTTCTGTTCTCTTAAACAGCATGCTCAGTCATTGGTGTAAAGTTTTACCCGGAGATTTGTACCGTCATCCACAGGGATCCTTTCTGTTTCTACATTCTAGATCCCAGCCCAACACCAATGCTTGGCTTTTCTCTGGATCTGCATTTTATTGCTACAACAAAATACTAGACAGACAAATTCAATATTGTATTTAAATTTCTTCATCTCTCTTTTAACCCACAACTCCTCTCACATCCTCCTTATCCTCCTACTAACCCTACTTCATGTTCTTTCTCTTGTTCTTGTTCTCTCTCAGAACACAAAATAGAGCAAGCAAACAAAAACAACAACAAAAAACTAATAATACAAAGTACCCCCCAACAAAACAAAATTCCACAAAAATGGATGGACTTTGTTTACTCATTGGCTAACACTCCTAGGCGTAGGCTCTACCTGAGGAATGCTTCATAGACCCAGTGATATTCACTGGACAAAATCTATTTCCCCTTGCCAGTAGGTATCAGTTGCAAATAGTTTCTTGGTCAGGGGTGAGACCCTGTGTCAGCCTCCTCCTATAGTGCTGGGATTTTTATCTGGCTTGAACTCGTGTAGGCGCTGTGCGTGTTGCCATAATTTCTGTGAAGTTATAAGTGTAGTAGTCCTGTTGTATTTTGAAGATGCTGTTTCTTTTGAATTCTTCATTGCCTCTGGCCCTTACAATCAAACCACAGACTAAAGCCCCTAACCTTGTAAGCTCAAACCAAAAA
Source organism: Rattus norvegicus (assembly GCF_021556685.1). NCBI lineage: Eukaryota > Metazoa > Chordata > Mammalia > Rodentia > Muridae > Rattus > Rattus norvegicus. The sequence continues at coordinate 232,834,301 of NC_141535.1, read as the reverse complement.
AGAAAAAACAAAACAAAACAAAAACAAAGAATGTCTGTGAAATGTATTTACTATAACTGTGGCTCTAAAAAGTTAATTATTTCATGTGCATACACACATGTACAAACACAAACACACACAAACACTTGGCCTAATTGGGTGAATAAATATATATGGGAAAGATTTTTACTAGACTTCACTTAAGAGCATTAACACTGGGCTGGCAAGATGGCTCGGTAGTTAGAAGCACTTCTGCTCAGGGCTGATGTTCTGTGTTCTATCCCCAGGTTCAGTAAGGCAAGGGAGGACTCACTCCAGAGAGTTATCTTCTGACCACCATTTAAACACCATAGCACATATGCATTGTGACACAGAAATTGTCACAATAGTCACAATCAACTCCTCTTTTTGGGGGGTTAGTGGTTGTACACTGAGGCACACAGCAGAAGTATTTATCTGGAAAGAAAGTGAAGCAAGAAATTGAGAGCCCTACGCTTCCCTTAGTGGACACATTCCCTGTGACCTACAGAGCTCCTACTAGTCCCTGTCTGTTAAATCCTCACATTTGAAACGAGCTGGAAGCCAAATTTTGAACATGTAGACCTTTGGGGGAAAACTTAAGAGCGTCTGACTCAGAGAGGGGGAAGCTGCTTTATGCATCGACGTGCTTGGTTGTTTCCACCTCGCTTTATGCTTCCCGGACCACCAGTCTGTCTCTCCATTTTGGCATCTTAATTTAGGGAAGGTACTGCTTTCATTCTGTGGCTCATGGCATTTGCAGTTTTAGGAAGAAACCCAGAGCCTCTTTAGTTGATATTATCACTCATCCCCCCCCAAAAAAAATCTTACTTAAGGGGATCTGCAGAATAATGTCTATATCGTAATTCTGGAATCTGTCATGGTGTCAGCAGGAGGGATTTGGACTGCTCACCCATGGACTAGGAGGCACGAGTGGTTATGTGGGCTGCTTTCTCACAATCGAATGTTCCTAAAAATTACAGAAAACAGGGAGTAAACCTCTAAGCCTGTGTTTGACGAATAACTACGAAGAGGGCTTTGCATTTATTATGTTAAGATTTTGTTAGCATCATGTGCTAGTTCACGTGTTTGAGGCAGACTATTATATCCTATGTAGACCAGGCTGGCCTTTAACTCACAGTCTATGTTACTTGGCTTCCTGGGTTCTGGGATTGTAGGATTGGGCCCCCCCAGATCTGGATGTACCAAGTTCTCTCTGTCTCCTGTCTGGAATCTATGAGTAGTCTGCAGGAATTAGTCCTTTCTTTCAGTCAGGGAACCATTAATTCGATACAGATGGTATATACACGATGTAGACAGTCATTTACATTCTATAGGCCTCACTTTGTTTTTATGAACTGTTTGTGATGCCAGATTTTTTTTTTAATTATTAAATGAACTTTCTCTCCAGCTTGTAAACTCTCTTGTATCACTTCCATTGTTTGAACTGAAGTTTTCTGTCCCTGCTTTTTTTTTTTTTTTTTTTTTTGGTTCTTTTTTTCGGAGCTGGGGACCAAACCCAGGGCCTTGTGCTTCCTAGGCAAGCGCTCTACCACTGAGCTAAATCCCCAACTTTTTTTTTTTTTTTTATTATGGCAAGTATCTCTTTCTCTTCAAATATGCAATTTTCTACTATCTCACCATGCTTGCTTGGTCTCCATTTAGTTTCTGTTTCTTAAACAGTCTCTGTAGCTATTTGGCAATCTACTGTTATAGAGTTCTAAAAATTCTACTAAGACTCTAAAGGGATTCAGGTCAGTGGTATTTTCTTTTTCTTTTTGTTTCTAATGAGCTCTCCTTTCCCTCCATCCTTTTGGTTTTTTTTTTTTTTTCTTTCTCTGCTCTTCTTCTCTTTAGGAGCTTGTTGTTTTGTTTTGTTTTGTTTTGCTTTTGTCTTTGTTACTTTTTGTGGATTTTTTGTTTGTTTTTTGGGGGGGTTGTTTTGTTTTTGTTTTTTTTTGTTTGTTGTTTTTTTGGGGGTGTGAGGATTAGTTTTTGTATTTAGAGACAGGATATCTCTGTATCAGAGTCCTCGCTATTCTCGAGCTCATATTGTAGACCAGGCTGGCCTCAAACTCACAGAGATCCCTTTGCCAATGCCTCCTCAGTGCTGGGAGTAAAGGTGTGTGCCACCATGCCTGGTCACTTTAGGAGGGAGGTTTTATAAATTTCCTTGTGTGTCCAATAATTGTAGCCTTGTTTAACGGGTCCATGATTTGTTAATAACTCATTATATCAGAATAACACTTTGGTCTAGCAGATAGGAGTTAGTGTGAAACCATTTGTATTTTTTTTCTGTGAAAGTTACAATAAAACAGAACAGGGCATCTAATATTCAGAAGCAGGATCTGACGATTTAAAATTGATAATCATCCATCTGAAATACATTTAAAGAGAGCAGTGAAAATTAATAAACATGAATAACTCATGTGTATGAGGAATAACGTTGACTACATATTTTTACATGCAGTCATTCCCCACTCCCCACCTCTGGAGCAAAGCTTAAATGGATCTGTAATGCTTTAAATATACTAATGAAGTGTTTCGGGCCTTACCAGGTCCAAAGGACAATAGCTAAGCAAATTCAGATGGTGAAGCAAATTGGAAAAGGTCGCTATGGCGAAGTGTGGATGGGAAAGTGGCGTGGAGAAAAGGTAGCTGTGAAAGTGTTCTTCACCACGGAGGAAGCCAGCTGGTTCCGAGAGACTGAGATATATCAGACGGTCCTGATGAGGCACGAGAACATTCTGGGTGAGTCACAGTCTACACTGCGGTATTTGGGGTTTTCTCTCATTCTTCTGTCTTTCTCTTCACATCTGTGTATGAATTCATCTGTCTAGACCTGTTATGAAACTTACACTTTCTTTTTGGCCTGAGCCCCAGAGCTCATAAGCCTCTGACGAGGACCTCACAGGAGGCATGACTAAGGTGCTTCTGTGGATGGGTCGTGGGCTGGAAATGTTATACTCTCCAATTATATATATATGCTTCAGAAACAGGAAGTACAAAGGAAATACTAGAACTTTTTTAAGGTTTCTTAGGGATTTGAAGGAACATATTTGGATCTGAATATTGTGAAAAGATATAGGCATTTTATTTTCAGAGTTTATTTGTAGCAAGAGTTTATGTTGAGAATCGATTTCCCTTTTCTTCCCTCAGGCTCAATGTGATCTGCCTGGGTAATTTGAGTAGGAGTGGACTCAGCCAGTGGTCATCCGGTGTGCCATTCAACATGCCTTACTGTAACTGTAATACCACAAGGGATCTCAGTACATCTGACCAAAGAGTGGCTTCAGATCGAAACTCTTATTTTTCCCCTCTCCCTCCAATTTTTATCTCCTCAGCATGGTATTAGTACATTAACACTATCAAGGGCATATTCAGAAAACAAGGCAAGATGCTAGACCAAAGACATCGGGAAAGAGAGAGTGAATGTCTGAGCATATGAATGACTCCTCGTTCTTTTGCCTTTCAGGGTTCATTGCAGCAGATATCAAAGGGACTGGGTCTTGGACTCAGTTATACCTCATCACAGACTATCATGAAAACGGGTCTCTTTATGACTATCTGAAATCCACCACCTTAGATGCCAAGTCCATGCTGAAGCTAGCCTACTCGTCTGTCAGCGGCCTGTGCCATCTACACACGGAAATCTTCAGCACTCAAGGCAAGCCAGCCATTGCCCATCGGGACTTGAAAAGTAAAAACATCCTGGTGAAGAAAAATGGAACTTGCTGCATAGCAGACCTGGGCCTGGCTGTCAAGTTCATTAGGTTAGTACACAAGGCAGCAGATACCCATGTTGAGTTATTTTTGAGCATTCAAGTTGCTTCCCACAGCTCTGTCCTGTGACAATTCAGTGGTGGAGGGACATTATAGATTTCAACTTTATTGGAGAGAAACATGTCATGATTTTCTTGGTAAAGATGGTGTGTTGGGGTCAGTACTCTTGTTTCTGTTCTCATTAGTGATCTATCTTATCAATTATTCTGTACAGCAGCATAGCTCTATAGAAAAGAGGGGGTTAAGGCCCATGCTGGATGGTTTTGTGTCAAGTTAACACAAGCTAACATTTTGGAAGAAGGAACGTCAATTGAGAAAACGTTTCAACAAGACTGGCTTGTTGGCCAGTTCTTTTATTTTCTTGATTGATGTTTGATGTGAAGGGTCTAGCTCACTGTGAGTGGCGTCACCCCTGGGCTGGTGTTCTTAGGTATTATAAGGAAGCCGCTTGAGCAAGTCATGGTTGGCAAGCAAGTAAGCAGCTGTCCTCCATGGCTTCTGCATCAGTTCTTGCCTCCAGGTTCCTCTCTTGGCTTCCTGCTTTGACTTTTTTGATTGGTCTTATAAGTTGTGAGGTGGAGTAAGCCCTTTCCTCCCAGAGTTGCTTTGGGTCAGGGATGTTTTCTAATAGCAATAGAGATTCTAACTAAGGCGATGCCCTGAGGAAAAACTACACAGAATTCTGTGTGACATTTGTAAGCATGGGAAGGATTCAAGAAGAACCAGCAGCTAGATGGTGGCAAAAACCATGTTTTATGTGTGGTACAGGAAGGATTACTTCATAAATGCTTGTGGGAAATACTGTATACCCAGGAACAAAGCAGCTGATACTAAGTGATGTTAGAGAATATTGCCCCTGGACACACAAACTTGGACTTACTGGTGGCAGTGTGCAGATCATGCAGGCTCCTTGGTATGTTGGTAGCCCCTGCACAGTGAGAGAAAGGTTTCCCATTCAGAAGCTGGGACTCTGTCTTTCTCTTTAATCAGTGTATCTCCTTTTTATCTAGGACACGCATCCAACCCCTTAACCAGCACAAAATCACAAGCTGAAAACATTATTGTTTGTAATTGCAATTTTGTTTTTGTAACTCAGTTGCCAAATTCTCCAGTGTGTACTTTGTAGATAAGAACATCTTGTTGCAATGGGAAAAGGTTGGAGCCAGCTGGTGGGTGCGATTTGGAGGAAATGGCTCCTCTAGTCTGAAAAGAAAGGAAGGTTTATTTGGGTGAATAAGTCCTTGCATAACTAGTTACCTTTAGAATACTCAATCTAGGCTAACATTAGTACATCTCTGGCCCTACTTGTGAATATTTTCCCAAAAAGATTCTACAGTGTGTAGAGGACAGGAGGAAGAACTGGAGTGAAGATTACAAGAAGGGACTAGTGGGTTTCCATTTTCTCCTGAATGTAAAAATCTGAGAGGTAACTTAACAATGAACTTAGGTAAGTGGAGGTCTTCACCAATTACAGATGACAAATGAGAAGGTAAAAAAAGAAAATGAACTGTGCTATAAATATAAGTTTGAGCCATAAACTTCAAACTATTTAGTTATTTAAAGTATTAAATCAGAATACATTCATTTATTTGTGAAAGGCAACTCTTTTCAAGTCCAGTCTACAACAATGGAACAAACATAAGCAAGTCATCTAGTGTACCTCTAATTACCAGACTCTACTCTCTTATTTAAATGTCCCCAAAGCAGTTCCAGATAGATGTAATAGCTTTTGTCAGTTGTCCTCTGCCGTCTCCTCCCCTGATCTGCTTTATTGAGAAATAGTTGCTATGTGCACTGGAAACCTTGGCTTATTGGGACACCTCTGTCTCTGGTTGTGTCACTGTGCTTCAGACTCCCTTGTCTCTCTCTCCACTTCATCCTTAACTATTTATGTTTGTGAGATTTCCAGCCTTATCTGACCTTTCTTCTTGGCTATGAGTTTGGCTGAGCCAGGTTAAAACATGGAGTGCCTAATTTTTGATTTGTGCAGTTGGTTGAGTGTTATCATCATGAAATTCATGCTTTACCTCAATAGGTTTCCCTCATGATACAATTTCATCTAGATCCTCGGTTAAAACCTTGTGCACTTGCTTCCTTCCCGTCTTTCTGCTTTTGAGACTTTTCTTCATGCAGCAGAATTTATATTCTTGAAGTGCAGTTTGGAGGTCATCATAATTTCATAGTTTCTCATGGCCTTGGGTTAAAATGTAGTTAGGGTCCCTTGCTGTGGCAAACTCTACTGACCTTGGTCTGTTCTTGAGATTTATTCCCACCATGCTTCTTACCTTTCCCTGTCCATTCTGAGCACATTCTACTTCCTACACCCACAAGAGCTTTCATTGTATTTTTCTTATTATCTGTATAGCTTGTATCCACTTTTAACCACTAACAATCTTTAGAGTAAAGGGACAACTATTGTTAGTCACTAATGGCCCTATACAAAGTCTTAAGGCATTTCTCACACCGCTGCAGTGATCCCTGGCTTCTTATCTCTCCCTCCTGGTAGAGAGTAAGCAGACCATATGCTGTCAATCTTCCCTTCTCACTATTTTTGCCATGACTCTGGTTGTTTTCTGTTTTGTATACTGGGTAATCAAATTAAATATGGACTACACAAGGAAGAATAACATGTTGTCCTAGCTTCAGAGAATGGACATATTCTATCATAACTTTCTAATGTATCCACATTCTGATTGGTATTCTTTTACAATATTGAACGGCTTGTATCATCCATGGTGGCTGATGCCTTCCTTTTGCTTCTAAAGCCCTTAGCTTGGATCATCCCGGCCTTTCCATGAACACTTCCCTAATTTTAGAATTGTCTCTCATTATACTCATCCATATCCATCCACACTTCTGTATCCTGTAATAATTTAATGAACAGTGTCTGTCTGTGGTTATCATTGTTTTCAAATAGGACTCAGCTCTCTGGATACTCATTGATACCTTGAGAGTAACAGTCACATCAGATCCACAGTGTGAATCCCTTTCCACTTCACATAAGTTACAAATACCAAATACTGCCACTGTTTCAATTCAGCAAGTGTAGGGACAAGAAAGATGAGCCAACATATTCCGTGGGGATTTTTAATTAAAGGGAGATTTTATTTCCAGAATTTACTTTTGTTTTAAGGGAGACAAACTAAATGACCTCAGAAGTTTCATGTGAATCCTGACTCTAGGAAAAGGAGGCACTTGAAGGATAATTTGGGGTATCTTTGGTATACAGTGTCCTATTGGACAAAGGAGGAGAGGGAGGCTGGCTTCACAGACTCATTTCCTTTTCCAGATAGTGGTCATATTGGATAATTTCAGACATTTTTATTTTTTTTCCTCTGTGTCAAAGTTTTGACATCTTCCATTGTTTAACCCTGGTTTTAAGCCTTGCTTTACCCATTTCTCTGATTTTTATCCTTCTTGATAATTTATGTTGTGTGTGTGTGCATGTGCAGCTGTACAGGGTGCTTTATTTCAGATGGAATCATAGCTAACCCATGTCCACATGTGAATTTCCTGTAAGAATTTAATATTGCCTGCATATAGGTGGTAATTGTCTCTTAGGTAATTTCTGGAAGGTTCCCAGGGAACTTGAGAATCACAGAGAGGACCATTGGTACCTTTGGGACTTTCTGTGCACATAATACTTTTGCTCTTTTGGCTTCTTTCGAGGATACATTTCCTGCTCAAATGAGATTTAATCCAGGTGATGTCAGGAGATCCCTACTGTCTCTGAGGAGGGGTATGAGGTGCCTTAAAGGAATGCACACAGCTTTCACAACTCACTCAGTCAAGCAGTTTTTCAGTACATCAGTGTCCAAATAAAACACTTTCTATAGGAGAAAGTAAACCCTGGATCAGGGCATCTCAGGTGTTGAATCTTAAACAGTAGACCTGCAGCGACACGACTGAACTATTGTATAGCTCTCCCAACTGATGGTTGTGAATTGTCCAAATGCAGGAAAGGATTGGCTCCACGTAGCAGAAACTATATTTCCTGAATCCTTCTGATGTCACTTTCTGCACTGCTTTTGAATATATATATATATATATATATATATATATATATATATATATATGTGTGTGTGTGTACCAACATTAAATTAATAGAGCTAAGCTCATTAGTGACAATGTCAATATTCCCAGTGAATGTTTTTGCAGGTGTCTCCATCTTTGGTGAAGGAGATTTAGTACTGACCTTCTGGAAAACAGATTTTTAGAAATTTGGTTTTTGCAACTTTGCTTTAGTTCCTTTCCTTGCTGGTATAATACAATACCAGATACAAGGAGACTTAAAGCTCATGTTGATGGTGCAGTCTACCATGGCAGTGGTAGGGAGGTGCACAGTTGGGCACACTTGCACCACTGTCAAGAAGCAGAGAGAGGAGTGCTACCTCCTTACTTATTCGGTTCAGGACTCCAGCCCATAGAATGGTGCTACCTACATCAGCCTTCATCCACCCACTCTAGAAACTTCCTCACAGACATGCCCAGAGGTTTTCCTCCTGGGTAGTTTGAGATTCTGTCATTTTGCCAATAAATAGTGACCATTATAAACATTGAGCTCTGGTGAACCGTACTGCAGAAAATGCTCCACACCCAGGAGCTTATGAATGGGTAGAGGTCAGCTGAGTAAGTTGGCTCCACAGCCACTGGGAAAATAATTCAGGAGACATGAATGGTGTGTGTGCACATCACACAAGACAAGAGTATATTATATTGTTTATCATTTCAAACATCAGTTTTACCCAGCACCCCATTTATACATTGTCGTTGTCACAGTTCTTTAACCTGTTCTTTCAAAGAGCTCTGCTTAGTTTTCAAAAGCTTTGTAACTTATTCATACAAGAAGTTCAGTGTTTACTTGCTGTCTTTCTCTGTCTGTCAGGTTTCTCTCACCATGACTTCTCTCCTTCTTTCCTCTGTCTTGGGCATCAGTGGTTTCCAGCAGGAGGCCCACCCATACAGAAGCCAGGAAGTATGAATCCCCGCTGGTTTACCCTGTTCTTGATAGACTCTCATTTCCACAGTGGATTCTTCTCGTGCCCTTAAGAAAACACATGTCCCCCATTTGTTGCCCTAGAGAATGTGAACTGTGCCAAGTTATGAAGTAGCACTTTCCATTACTAACTCCTCTTGCCAGCATTCCTGGTTGCAGACATGTGATTGGATAAGGCTAGCAGAGGTATTATTTAAAATCCCCCTTTTCTCCACTTTCAAACTGTAAACCTTTTACCTACGCTTAAGCAGTACACTGAGCACATGGGGCACAGGCTACTGACTAGACCTATGGGTGTTCAAGGATGCCCTGCAGGTGGTATAACTTGGGATTGAGTCAGCATGGGTGAAAGATTGCTCTGGCTTCTCTGACAGAATGAGGCCAGGTAAGATTTCAGTCTTTATTTTCCCCAAGTGACAGCATTCTGAAGATAGCTGGTGATAACATAGATTTCCAAGCTGTATGCACTGTAGGCTTCTATTTTTAAAAAATCCTACTTTAATAAGTGTATTTAAATGCTTTAACTTCCCTTCTAGCCCACCACCCACCAGAGGCAGTGAAAAGGAAACGTTAATAGGACAAAGGAGGATGGACCAGTTTAGAAAGAGTTCTTTGGGGCAATTCTAATCTGCCTTGTCAGGATATCAACAGTTCAGTGGTAGCTCGATCCACTCAAAAAACATGGTTAATGAAGCAGCAACATTAGTTTGATCCAGAAGAAACCACCAGGCTCTGAAAATTGGCCCTGAGTCTACAAAAGCAGCAAGAGTCACCTGAACACCACCAGAGGTTCTTTGGTGTGTTTCTCCCTTTAAAGTCATGACAAATGGTGACCAGCAAAGAGTAGCACACAGTGTTGTCCGCTGTCTGTTGGGTTATATTTATACACTTTCCAAACACCACACATTCTCTTAAGCATCTGCTCTAGCAAAGCGTCAGATGTCCTTTCCCAAGGCTGCTTCCAGAAGAACACCACGTGTCTGTTCTCCACAAAACATCCTCCCATGGGTCTGCTTCATTAAAAACATCCTCTCATAAGACAGTTTCCAGAAAATCATCACATGGCACAACTGAGTCTCCAAAGAAGTCAGAAATTTCCACTTCAGTGCATGGTTCTAGTGATCCTCTCTTAGCACAGTCCTGCCTCGCAGGTACCCTTAGGGGTAGGGTAGCCTTATGCCTCTGCTCAGTATCTACCTTTGCTTCTCTTCTCTGTCTCTCTGTCATGCACACATCACTGTAGGTGATGTCTATATACAGGTGAGTGCTGTCACAATTTAAGGCAAGACCTATAATTGGACAGCAAAAAGTAAGGCAGGGACAAAGTTTTTGTAAGGTGGAGGAGAAGAGGGAAAAAATAGGAACCAAGACAGAGGCAGAGAAGGACAACCCAGATCCTCGTGGCCTTAAATGGCCATGGTATTTATGAATATTTCTTAAGGAATGGATTTCTACAGGTCAATTTATCTTATCTATGTGGGTGGTTTATATCCTGATCAATTGGTTGTAAGTTTATTGTATGATTGTTTCGTGGGTTGAGAATTTAGCATATAAATCTGATTGCTATATCACAAATATATAGAGTCCTGATTTTACTGGGTTGCTGGGAGTGTGCCAGCTGGTAGTGTGACCACTGCATACAGCTAGCAATGGGGCGGAGAGACCACCAAGGACAGAGAATAGCTGGGGGTACCGGGACATGGGCCAGCGCCATGCGGCACTACAGTGCCATCACTAGCAGGGGATACAGATTCATTATTTAATAATTACTACAACAAATTACAGCAAGTTATTCCCCCTCGACTTCATCCCTACCAGAAGCAGTAGCAGGAGAATTCATACTTGTGTACATCATCCTGGTCTCAGCTAGTAGAATCGCTGGATCTCAGACACTTAGGAAGTCCTTGGTCATCCCTTTGAATCTCTGATTTTGCTTTTCTGTTATAACACTAATAGCCAGTGACAGGTCAGAAATGCAGGCTTGGCATTTGAAGTTCAAATAAAAGGAGACATTCTATATCCCACCAGAGAGTGAGATATTAAAGCAGAAAGTGAGAAGTTGTAAAATGGCTGGCAGAAATGTAGTGCTTCTTAAGAGAAATTTGCGTCTCTATTTTTTAAACTTACCTTTAATCTTCTTCTTCTTCTTCTTTTTTTTTTTTTTTTTTACAGTCCAGGCATTATCCCAGTCCGGGTTCCAACTGTTTCTCATCCCATTCCTTCTCCCTCATCTCCAGGAGGATGTCCCCATTCCTTCCCACCCTACCCCAACCCACCCTGCAAGGCCTCCCCACTCCCAGGGGATTCAAGTCTCTCAAGGGTTAGGTTCATCTTCTCTCACTAAGGCCAGACCAGGCAGTCCTCTGCTGTATTTGTGTTGGGGGCTTCAGACCAGCTAGCGTATGCTGCCTGGTTAGTGGTTCAGTGTCTGAGAGATTCTTGGGGGTCTTAGAGACACAAATTTTTCTTGATCCATTGCGAGGGGAGGCTCTGAAGAAATTTGTGTCTTTAAACCTATCAGAATATTGAAACAAGAAATGGGAATTTCTCTGGGATCTCATACTGGGAAAAGAAAAAAGCCAAAACTAGAGGAGAATTTGGCCTCCAGAGATGTCAAAGACTTTAACTCCTTGTCAGCATGCAGCCCACACAAGGATGGGTCAGTAGTGGGTGAGTCTACACCTTGAAGTGCGTGCTGACAAGGAGCTTGATATAGCTGTCTCCTGAGAGACTCTGCCAGAGCATGACAAATACAGAGGTGGATGCTTGCAGCCAACCACTGGACTGAGCACAGGGCCCCCAATGGAGGAGTTAAAGAAAGGACTGAAGTAACTGAAGGGGTTTGCAACCTATAGGAAGAACAACAATATCAACCAACCAGACCACCCCACCCCGAACTTCCAGAAACTAAACCATCAACCAAAGAGTACACATGAAGGGACACATGACTCTCGCCACATATGTAGCAGAGGATTGCCTTGTCAGACATTAATGGGAGGAGAAGCCCTTGATCCTGCCAAGGCTGGACCCCTCTCCCCAGTGTAGAGGAATGTTAGGGCAGGGAGGCAGTAATGGGGGATGGTTGGGGAGGGGGAATGCCCTTATTGAAGAAGGGGGGGGATGAGATAGGTGGTTTATGGATGGGAAACCAGGAAAGAGGATAACATTTGAAATATAAATTAAAAAATCCAATAAAAAAGAGTTACATAGATATACATATCCTCGACCCTCTATTTAAATTAGCTCTCACTGTGGGTCTTTATGAGGGGCTTAAGGTTTTCTGGGTCTCTGTCCTTTCCATTGTGTCTACCTTGTATAGATCTCCTTTTCGGATTAAATAATGAGTCTTTATCCTCTGCATTCTTGTCTGTCCCACTTGTCAGGGTTCTCAGGAGGCTGTTTCCTCTCTGGTATTCCTTTTACATTTCTCACAGACCTATAGAAAAGCTTCCCCCATCTTGCTGCATGTAAGTCCTCCTTTGACATACTTTCCAATGTATTTTAAACTTGCCTGGATTTATGCCTTTCTTTGTTCTGCAAAAACTATAACACTTTTATGAAGACACTTGTACATTGGAACACTGGATTTGGGAGTAGCCTAAGTCTTTGTTCCCTCAAAATAGTTCTAGAATAAACCACCCTCTGTTCCCTTTAAGATGAGATCGTGGTTTTAGTATTGGCATTATTATCTTCCAATTACATGAGTTTTCTAATTCTACTTAAGTTTATAACCCCTTGGTACACACACCGAGAAGCACGACAGCCTGGTTGGGTCTAGTGGGAATATTAATTGTGAAATTCTAATTGAAGGAGACAATCTGTTCCTGGAATTCTCTGGAGCCTCTGCCCCTGCCACCAGGCTCTGATTATTAACCCTGACTGTTTTTCACAGGAAAAGTAAAGAGAATCTTTCCACTTTGTCTGTGGGAAAGATAAAGAGCTCATATTTCCTTGATATTTAGTGCAGAACCCACATTTATGACAGTACTTTTGGTTCTTAGCAGGAATCCATTTTTTTTGCTAGTTTTATCTAGTTTATAAATGACTTTTTATTGTCATGGTCTTATGTCTGTAGCTCTCCTTAGTCCTGGAAATACATACTGTTGGGTCATTGATCCTGCTGGGTTATATTAAATAGATTTGTGTATATTTAGTAATGCATGTTTGCATACATTTTAGTTATGATCCATTATAAACACTCATAAGGCATTTCCAAGGACAGTTGAATATTAACAGATGGTTACAGCTTACCTCCTTTTCTCTAGTCTTTTCATCAGAGATAAGATATCGAATATAATCTGTTCCCTTTCCCCATTTTATTGTTTTTTTTTATGTCTCCTAGAAGTAACTAGCATGCTGTTTACAATTCCGGTACATACCCTTATAATTTGGTAATTCACCCTTGTCGCCCTTACCACATCTTCACTGGGTCTGTGGGGTTGGACTTACTCTCTCCTCTTCTGCGCATCTTTCATAATATACACCTTTTCTTCTAACTTTGTCTCTCATTGCTTTGCGCTCCTGCGTGGAGAAGGAGGCTGAAATAGGCTGAAGACCCTCACCCTGTCTGCTACCTTCTTTCTCGTTGACTTTCTTCAGTGACCCTCTCTCTACCCTCTTCCTATAAGTCTGACAGCTTCTGAATCCACTTCCTCCCTTCATTCCTGTATATATTAATTTCCACTTTTAGTCTTGAAGATTAAGAGAAGCTCATTTTTTAATCCCTGCTGTTACCTGAGAACAGGTATGGTACTACTGAAAGTCAAAGAGAAGTCCCTTATACTTCCCTTTTTATTTTCAAGATTATAATTTAATTGCATCCGTGCTTATGACGGCCATTCTTTCTCCCTTCCCTTTACCACTGGGGTTTCCCAATAGTATCTGAACAGCATCTTCTACGAGTAGTAGAAAACATCTTCTGTTAGAAATGTCTGGCAATGTAACAATCTTAAGTTCCTGAATCCTGCCGCCATAGTTATTTGGTGTGACCTTAAAGACAAGTGTCTCGGTTTGTCCTCACTCATCACCTAGCTGACACCAGGTAGGCAAAGAAAAACAAAATGAAGTGGGAGGAAGGCAAAAACCTGCTGACAGGATGACTGCTCTCTTTGCACTTGATTGATCTTGAAAACCTTGGTCATTTTCCTTTGTCTCACTGAGAAGGAAAGAGTTTAGAGAGGAGGGGAGATGAGGGGAGGAGTCTAGAGACAAATCTTACTAGTGTCATTGTGTAGCAGTTACCTCTCAGTTTCCCAGCAGAGATGCACCTTTGCCACACGTTCCACAACCACTCCCTGTCCCCTCAGATTCCAGACATAAAGGAGCTAAGAGTTGAGCTATCTAAAAGTTTACATCAACTGGGGCTAGAATGTATCCCAAGTTTTCCTCACACTTTCTTGAGTGTCCTAGACTAAGATGATTCTTGTTTTCATTTCTCAGTATATACTCTTGGTATATATGGTTAGAGCCTATAAGTATTCTTTTTCCTTTATTATTATTTTTATTGGATATTTTATTTATTTACATTTCAAATGTTATCCCTGTTCCCAGTTTTCCCTCTGGAAATCTCCTATCCCATCTTCCCTGCCCCTGTTTCTCTGATGGTGCTGCCTCACTCACTCACCTACTCCTGCCTCCCTGCGCTTACACTGGGCTATGGAGCCTTCACAGGACCCATTGATGTCTGTCAAGGCTACCCTCTGCTACATATGCGGCTGGAGCCATGAGTCCCTTCATGTGTACTCTTTGGTTGATGGTTTAGTTTCTGGAAGTTCTGGGGGGAGGGGTCTGGTTGGTTGATGTTGTTGTTCTTCCTATAGGTTGCAAACCCCTTTAGTTCCTTCAATCCTTTCTCTAACTCCTCCACTGGGGGCCCCGTGCTCAGTCCAATGGTTGGCTGCATCCGCCTCTGTATTTGTCAGGCTCTGGCAGGGCCTCTCAGGAGACAGCTATATCAGGCTCCTGTCAGCAAGCACTTCTTGGCATCAGCAATAGTGTCTGGGTTTGGTGTCTGTGCATGGGATGTATATGGGATGTATTATTTCTGTGTGTCTAGAACCTAAGATTCCCTAATTCTTACATTCTTCTAATAATTAAAAATGACACATTGTAACATGTTCAGATACATGTCAGTGGAATATCTTCTTTGTACACACATAATATTTATCAGCAGGTATAGTAGGAGGAGAGAAGCTTTTCTTTATTGATTCTTTGAAATTTATCAGTTTCATACAGTGTGTTGGGTGGTTTTTTCCATCTGAAAAGTTTCTAGCTTCCCTTTAAGTCTATTCTTGGCATAGTTTTCTCTGTTATAAACTCTTCTTAACATGTTTTAGCCAACTTGATCTATGTACTTCCCAGTTATAAGAACAAATCAATTACATTTAATTAAGAGAAAAAAGATACATTGTAGATATTTACTTGACATTGCTTATTTTATGTTCTGAGAAAGATTTCATTTAACTCAGGCTGGCCTCATATTCATTACACAGTTGAGGCTGGTCTTGAACTCTTTATCCTCTGTCTCTTCATCCTAAGTGTTTGGATTGCATGTGCGAACTACTATGCATAGCTTTTATTAGATATTCAGCAATAACTGACAGTTTGAATTTAATTCTGTAGTAATGTAATTTTGTACATTGGGGCTTCATTCTCATTTAGTTACACATGGTCTGGGTATTTAATCTGTGGATGTTTAATTTTTGCCAAGAAATTTTTTATGAGGAAATGTTTTGTTCCCTGAAAGCTTTCCTCTTTGAATTGCTCAGAGAGCTACAGCAGCCTCTCCAGTGCTGACAATGGCTTGTCTTCTTTCCCTTAGTGACACAAATGAGGTTGACATTCCACCCAACACCCGGGTTGGCACCAAGCGCTATATGCCTCCAGAAGTGCTGGACGAGAGCTTGAATAGAACTCATTTCCAGTCCTACATCATGGCTGACATGTACAGCTTTGGACTCATCCTCTGGGAGATTGCAAGGAGATGTGTTTCTGGAGGTAAGAAAGAAACCTCTTTGAAAAGCTACTCATGGGAGATGTTTGCAAATCCTTTCTGATCAGAAAGGATTAAAGTTGGCATATTATGTACAACATCAGATTTTCTTTCCTTCCCTGCCTTCATTTCTGTGGATGTAGTCATAATCCTTCCAGGAAATACTTGACATATTAGAGCCGTTTTTGCTGGCTGCCTCCTCTCTTTCTTTGGCCAGTGAATGTGCTTTTCCAGATTCACTACCAGTTTCCCCTGACTTGTCACGGGCACCTCTGCCTCTTGTTCCACCATCTCACTTCTCTTAGAGGCTCCCTAGCAGTTCCCCCAAACCCTCTCCTAGCCCTTCCAGCTTCTCCTCACCTACCTGCTGGATCTCACTTCCAACCCTCTGCTGCATCCTCCGTACTCCTCTGCAGACATAACCTAGAGACACTGAAGAGTGAGGCACCCATTCCTGAACACTCATTTTCTTTCCTTCCTTCCTTCCTTCCTCCCTCCCTCCCTCCCTCCCTCCCTTCTTTCCTTCCTCCCTCCCTCCCTTCCTTCTTCCCTCCCTCCCTCCCTCCCTCCCTCCCTCCCTTCTTTCCTTCCTCCCTCCCTCCCTTCCTTCTTTCCTTCCTTCCTCCCTCCCTCCCTCCCTTCTTTCCTTCCTCCCTCCCTCCCTTCCTTCTTTCCTTCCTTCCTCCCTCCCTCCCTCCCTCCCTTCCTTCCTTCCTTCCTTCCTTCCTTCCTTATTTCCTTCCTTCCTTCCTTCCTTCCTTTTCTCTTTCTTCTGGTTAAAAGATAAATGAAGTTAAAACATACAAACCTTGTTGTTGTTCATGATAATTGTCCATAATCATAAGAATTCCTAATAAGGCCTACTTCTTGGCATGGGTTCTAGGAACCAAATTCTGATCCTCTACAAAAGCGGCAAGTGTTCGCAAGCATTCATCCATCTCTTAGGCCCTGGTTCTGTGTCTCATGTAGTTTGTATACCTAGCTTACCTTACCATCCCCAGTCCATCCGTGTAAAGAGTTAACTGGAGACAGTCTTTACTGTCAAGACGAATCTGGATCAGTGTCTCTAGAGTTAGAGAGAAAACGCTCAAATGAAGTGAAGTCTGCTATAAGCTGGGCTCAGTATTTCATAACTTGTGAACTGAGAGTACACATGAGTGAATCATAGCTGAAGAACAGACACAATACAAGTAACAATGCTATGCCGTCACAGCTTGTGCACCAATGACAAACAGACAATGCATTTGAATCATTGAGTCCCTTATATTTTATATGAATTTGAATTTACAAAGGGAACATAACACAAAAGCCCTAGATTTTGCCTGAATAAATGCTCAGTGAAAATGTATTATAGTTGACGTTTGTTTTTGAGACAGAATTTCACTGTGGAGTCCTGATTGGCACTGCACTATCTATGAAGTTCTGCCTGGCTTTGAACTCAGACCTCTAATCTTTCTCCCTCAGGTCTCCTAGTACTGATAGGAATATGCCACCATCCTAATGAGTTTAATGCTATGGCAGGAGATCTTTTTTTCTTTCTCCTCCATCTTTATTAACTTGAGCATTTCTTATTTACATTTTGATTGTTATTCCCTTTCCCAGTTTCCGGGCCAACATCCCCCTAACCCCTCCCCCTCCCCTTCTATATGGGTGTTCCCCTCCCCATCCTGCCCCCATTACCGCCCTCCCCCCAACAATCACATTCACTGGGGGTTCAGTCTTGGCAGGACCAAGGGCTTCCCCTTCCACTGGTGATTTTACTAGGCTATTCATTGCTACCTATGAGGTTGGAGTCCAGGGTCAGTCCATGTATAGTCTTTGGGTAGTGGCTTAGTCCCTGGAAACTCTGGTTGGTTGGCATTGTTGTTCATATGGGGTCTCAAGCCCCTTCAAGCTCTTTCAGTCCTTTCTCTGATTCCTTCAAGGGAGGTTCCATTCTCAGTTCAGTGGTTTGCTGCTGGCATTCGCCTATGTATTTGCTGTATTCTGGCTGTGTCTCTCAGGAGAGATCTACATCCAGTTCCTGTCAGCCTGCACTTTTTTGCTTCATCCATCTTGTCTAATTGGGTGGCTGTATATGTATGGGCCACATGTGGGAGAGGCTCTGAATGAGTGTTCCTTCAGCCTCTATTCTAAATTTTGCCTCCCTATTCCCTGCCAAGGGTATTCTTGTTCCCATTTTAAAGGAGTGAAGCATTCACATTTTAGTCATCCTTCTTGAGTTTCATGTGTTCTGTGTATGTAGGGTAATTTGAGCATTTGGGCTAATAGCCACTTATCAATGAGTGCATACCATGTGTGTTTTTCTATGATTGGGTTGTCTCATTCAGGTTGATATTTTCCAGTTCCATCCATTTGCCTATAAATTTCATAAAGTCATTGTTTTTGATAGCTGAGTAATATTCCATTGTATAGACGTACCACATTTTCTATATCCATTCCACTGTCGAAAGGGATCTGGGTTCTTTCCAGCTTCTGGCTATTATATATAAGGCTGTTATGAACATAGTGGAGCATGTATCTTTGTTATATGTTGGGGCATCTTTTGGGTATATGCCCAAGAGAGGTATAGCTGGATCCTCAGGCAGTTCAATGTCCGATTTTCTGAGGAACCTCTAGACTGATTTCCAGAATGGTTGTGCCAGTCTTCAATCCCACCAACAATGGAGGAGTATTCCTCTTTCTCCACATCCTCGCCAGCATCTGCTGTCACCTGAGTTTTTGATCTTAGCCATTCTCACTGGTGTGAGGTAGAATTTCAGGATTGTTTTGATTTGCATTTCCCTTATGACGAAAGATGTTGAACATTTCTTTAGGTGTTTCTCAGCCATTCGGCATTCCTCAGCTGTGAATTCTTAGTTTAGCTCTGAACCCCATTTTTTAATAGGGTTATTTGTCTCCCTGCAGTCTAACTTCTTGAGTTCTTTGTATATTTTGGATATAAGTCCTCTGTCAGTGTAGGGTTGGTAAAGATCTTTTCCCAATCTGTTGGTTGCCGTTTTGTCCTAATAACAGTGTCCTTTGCCTTACAGAAGCTTTGCAGTTTTATGAGATCCCATTTGTCGATTCTTGATCTTAGAGCATAAGCCATTGGTGTTTTGTTCAGGAAATTTTCTCCAGTGCCCATATGTTCGAGATTCTTCCCCACTTTTTCTTCTATTAGTTTGAGTGTATCTGGTTTGATGTGGAGGTCCTTGATCCACTTGGGCTTAAGCTTTGTACAGGGTGATAAGAATGGATCGATCTGTATTCTTCTACATGATGACCTCGAGTTGAACCAGCACCATTTGCTGAAAATGCTATCTTTTTTCCATTGGATGGTTTTGGCTCTTTTGTCAAAAATCAAGTGACCATAGGTGTGTGGGTTCATTTCTGGGTCTTCAATTCTATTCCACTGGTCTATCTGTCTGTCTCTGTACCAATACCATGCAGTTATTATCACTGTTCTTCTGTAATATTGCTTGAGTTCAGGGATAGTGATTCCCCCAGAAGTCCTTTTATTGTTGAGGATAGTTTTATCTATCCTGCGTTTTTTGTTATTCCAGATGAATTTGCAAATTGTTCTGTCTAACTCTATGAAGAATTGGGTTGGAATTTTGATAGGGGTTGCATTGAATCTGTAGATCGCTTTTGGTAAAATGGCCATTTTTACTGTATTAATCCATGGCAGGAGATCTTATAACTTAATGATTTCATCCTGTTCTGATACAAGTGACAGCATTCCTACAAAAGGTGGTGCGGAGTAGTCTGGGAGTTTCTTCAGGAACCCTCTCCATCACTTGAGTTACAGGGGTTACTTAGAATTACTATCATCAGATAATGTTGAAAAAACATACTAAAAATAGCCTAACTTCTTAAAGGATGGGGCAAAAAAAATAGTAAAATTAGTTATTAGACTGGATGAGATATTTTAAAAATGTAAAGAAGAAAATGAAAATCGGACAATATTCGAACCCAAGATGAATCATGGCTAGTATTTTTAGATATACAACTTTTCAATATTGAATGTTCAAAACTTCTCCTAGTGAAACACAAATAAATGAATGTGACATTTGTTTAAGTGGGGTCCTCTTCCAAAAGTACGCTGTTCTCAGGCTCACATGCCAGCAGTAGAAGCAGTTACATGCGATTCAGTGTTGATTCAAGACGTGCCTTCTAATTTTACATTGAGACTTAATATGGACTTTAAAAATATAACTAGATCATGCAAATTGGAGATGCTTTTTTTTTAAACCAGCGTTTAGAAGTTACCAGGGAATGAAGGGGATACTTGAGGACCTATGACACTGTGAGGCACTGGGCTCCCTATTAGTTTTCTGTAAATTAAATTTTCATTTGGGTAAATGCTTTTCAAGACTTAACTTTGTCGTTAAATAGAATCCATGTTTAATAGCAATGTATTATTTTTTAATTGAGTAAATTTGTATGTTAGGCATATTTTTACCAGTTCGTAGAAAATAATATTATTCATAAATACCTCTTCAGGTATAGTGGAAGAATACCAGCTTCCATATCACGACCTGGTGCCCAGTGACCCTTCTTATGAGGACATGAGAGAAATTGTGTGTATGAAGAAGTTACGGCCTTCATTCCCCAATCGATGGAGCAGTGACGAGGTAAGGCTAGGCTTGGGGAGGTATGGCTGACTTCTGTTTTGTTAGAAATTGTAATATGCATCGCTGAAATTTATTCTGCTGGTGACAGCAGTGCTGTCTCATTGCAGTCTTTGTGTAGAACTCTCCGTAGTGCATCAAATCTAGTCTCCTTTCCTCTGATTTTACTTCATTAATGGACACAGTTGAGCCTTCATAACATTTGAAGTGGACCTGATTGCCATCCCTACCTCACCATCACTTGAGTACATTATTCATATATCAGCTTTGACATTTGCATAGAGACTATTGTTTCTTTCTCCATGTGTCTTTTAAAGCTCTGT
Source organism: Rattus norvegicus (assembly GCF_021556685.1). Lineage (NCBI taxonomy): Eukaryota > Metazoa > Chordata > Mammalia > Rodentia > Muridae > Rattus > Rattus norvegicus. The sequence goes on along the minus strand of NC_141535.1, from coordinate 232,813,598 downwards.
GATTTTTTTTTCCTCCATGACAAGTCCAAAATTCTTTCTGGAATTTGGTAAACAACAGAAGACTAGAGTTTCTATACAGCGACATGATGCAGATGCTCTCTACTGACCTCAGGGTGCTGGCCTCGGAATGAGGGAGAAGGCTCACTGGTTAAGTGGATTGTTTGGAGTGGACCTGACTTTGGTTTCCAGCTCACAATTGCCTGTAACTGTAGCTGCAGGCAATCTCATGCCCTCTTCTGGCATCTCTGGGTACCTGAGCTCATAGATATGTGCAGGCACACATGCACACACAAAGTGCACGATTCAAATAAAAACATTTTTAAGGTTTGAAATTTAAATATAATTATTTTCTTTTTTTCTTTTTTCCCAAACCATTTTCGTGAACAATGTGCTCTTTCTCAAATCCATAACCTCCATTTTTCAAAGTATTGTTTTACAAACACACACACACACACACACACACACACACACACACACACACACACACACAGAGACACACACACAAAACCTGCTAAGGCTGAATAGAGTTACTTGTACATTTATGATTTTAGGTGTGTCCATGATGAGAGTTGGAAATAGTCTTTCTCAATTGGTTATCAAATTATATATTATATATATATAATACATTACGTATATATAATTGTGTAAGTATGTATGTACATACATGAATATAAATATAATATAAGCATGTCTTATGTACTGAATGTATATTTGCTCAAACTGCAAATCTATTTATTGTAAGAATTTAAATGTGAACCCCAAGCAAGTGGGAAAGGCTGATGCCAGGCTGGATAAAGTGAATGGGACAGACCTGGACTTTAGACTTGTTTTCTGCTCCAGTGTCTCTCCATCCACCTTCCTGCATTCACTTGCCCACAACTGAGCCTCTGGCATGTTGGGAAGTTCAAGAAGAGTTTGGAGCACATTCTGGGCCCACCAAAGTCAGGTGCATAGAACGCTGTTCATAAAGTAAGAAGCCCATGGAAATTCAATTAACTGGCTCATTGGCCTGGAGTATTGTCCAATCTGTTTAGTATGTGCTTTTCAAGAAGCTCTGGAGTTCTATTCTTCTGGGGGTAGACAGTGGGTATTGGTATCACTTGAAAGCTCTTCAATGATGATTTTTAATGAAGGGAAATCGTGCCTTGCAGCAAGAACGATTGATAGACCACAGGCAAATCCAGGAGAAAGTTTTAGCAAACCTATCCACAGGTCATTAATCTTGTTAAGTGGTGTAGCATCGTGCTACTGTTAGAGCAGACTTGTGTGATTTAGAGTTACCAGTGTTTCTTTGAGCAGTGCAGAATTAGTTAAAATGTTGAAATACATTATGTATTGTAAACAATCTAGGGAGTAGAATTCAGACTCTCTGAGCATCCCGTTTGCTTGATCCTGTCTTTAAAGTCATCCTTCTCTCTCCTCAAGGCCTCGTGTTTTCTCTTGTCACGAGGGAAATATGAGAGTCTGGGTGAGTCATAAACAGTTCACATGAAAAAGTTTGAGTGAAATTTGGTGTTCATACTTTACTGGTGCCTTAAAAATAGCTTCAGACCTCATGAACACCAACTGAAAGCCAAATTCTGAGTTCTGTATAAAGAGCACATTTCTCTGACTTCTCTCCAACGTCCCTTTCTCTTTCAGTGCCTCAGGCAAATGGGGAAGCTTATGACAGAGTGCTGGGCGCATAATCCTGCCTCCAGGCTGACGGCCCTGAGAGTTAAGAAAACACTTGCCAAAATGTCAGAGTCCCAGGACATTAAACTCTGACGTCAGGTACTTGTGGACAGAGCAAGGAATTACACAGAAGCATCCTTAGCCCAAGCCTTGAACGTTGATCTACTGCCCAGTGAGTTCAGACTTTCCTCTAAGAGAGCAAGCTGGACAGACACAGAGGAACCCAGAAACACGGCTTCACCATGGCTTTCTGAGGAGGGGAAACCATTTGGGTAACTTGTTCAAGATATGATGCATGTTGCTTTCTAAGAAAGCCCTGTATTTTGGGATTACCATTTTTTTTAAAGAAGAAAGATACTTTAATTTTTACCAAAATAAAACAAATATTATAGATGTTTTGAGGTTTATACAGTCATAGTTTAAATAATAACAAAAGTTCTTCCTAGAAACGTTCCTGGAAGTCAAAATGTTTTTTCCATTGGCAAATTACTCTTGCACTCTAGAAAACAGAGCAGACTGTGAACATAAATTAGAATTCAACTTACCTGCTTCCCTGCTCCAGGCACCTAAGACTGTTTGGGCCAGCCCTGCTATGAGCTGCCAGTGCAGTGTGAATGCACATGCATACAAGTCCCACATGCCTGGGACCACAGTTTGAAATCCTCTTGCAGCTTCAGCCAGAGTGGAACAAATGAAGGGTTTATGTCACTGATAGGATTATGTGTGGGTGGCTTCTTCAGAACCGCTCCTGCTTCTGGGTGTGTTAGGCAGCTCTTTTAGGCAATTCCAGCCCCCCCCCCCAACCCCTGCTTTCATTAAACACCAGCAAAGCCTTCTCATGAGCAGAGAATCAATCGACACGGGCATGCTTTTGTTCTTGTAAATCAGAAGATCAATATTAAATAAAACTGTCGCGAGTGTGGTAGAAAGAGGGAGGGAGGGAGGGAGACAGAGAGAGAGAGAGAGAGAGACAGAGACAGAGACAGAGACAGAGAGAGACAGACAGACAGACAGACAAGGGACTCTTAAATGGAAGTGATTGGAGCTTGTGTCATAAGAAAGACATACCAGTGAGGCAGAGCCGAGGCTGAAGGTGCAGCAGATGTAGATGGCTTGTTTCCTCCCTGTGCCTAAACCCATCACAGCACCCCAGGAGAGAAGTATGGATGCCACAGCTTGTGTACATATGTATAGTTTCATGTTGCTGTGTTTTCTAAGTCTCTGACTTCAGAGACAGAGAGGAAGTTTCTGTTGGGTTAACGTCACTAGCCTTTACTTTAAAAATAAGCAGAGGAAAATGAATGGGGGACATCCAACATCATGGCTGTTGTGATTTCTACCAGAACAGATATGAGTCCAGTATGGACCTCTTACCTGGCATTTCACACCTTAGGTAGGACTCATTTACTCTTGTATGCATTTCACTACTAACTTACTCTGTTTCTGTACAAAACATCTTGTGATTCGGTCCTGTGAGGTCTTAACCCTTGACTCTCTGTGCAAAATCACTGATACGACCATTATTCCATAGAAACAGAACTGCAACAAAGTGTAATGACACACGGCCCTCCTCTCAACTTTATTCATGTAGTCCCTTACTGTGTTTCTTCCATAATGATTAGAAACTGCCTACTGGTTGTTAAGAAAGTGGAAGAACTTGCTGTGCCTTAGAGAACGGCAATTCCTTCCAGAATCCTCCAGGGGTCACTGTTGTCCTATGCATCTCACCGCTGGGTGCTTGAAAGCATGGAGACCTTAGGAAAAATTGACAGCTGCAGGAGAAATGAGCAAATGTTTGACTCTTTTTCTCGAGTAGATGTTCAGCCGGTGGGCTGTTCATCTGGAAAAAAAAATCCTGAGCTCAATATTTTTGAGCTGTACCTGGAGTTTAGGAGAAGTGTAAAGAGAAGTGCTCCTCTGTGTTGTAATTCACTGTGCGGTGCTGCAGGGCCACTAAGAAAGGTTTTCTCAGTTCTTGAATTTGAAAAGATAAAAACAACTGGTTGTTAATTTAACAGTCATCACATTTTGGTCTTACTGAGTCCAGGGCAAGCTAAGCCACGGGAGAGCCTTTTCTCTGTTAAATTATATTTGCCACAGACAGATTTTCCATATATTTCTACCTAACACGTGCCAGTCATCTGAGCCTGGGAGGAAAACATTACCGCCTCTAGACAGATCCGTCTACCGACACCTATGTAAGCATTTTGCCAGTTAAGTGGGTACGCTTTGGTTTTCGTTATCTTAGGTTTGAGTGAGGTTGTGGGGAACCTCTTAGCTCAGACTGTGTTTTCCTATTGGTAGATTTTTTTTTTTTTTAAAATGTGGGCAACTTTAAATCAGAATGTTTTGGATGAGGCTGTTGATGATGTAAAGTGTTCTAGATTTCCAGGGTTCCTGTGAAGAACGGGGGGGATTTAAGTGTCCAAATTCCATCTATATGTTTCGTTTTACTGCTTTGGGGGAAAAAAATCAGCCGTTTATTTGCTAACTATCAACCTTATTTATTCAGTATGAAAATCTTGAAATTATGGAGATCCTTTAAAAGATCCACTCAGTTATTATGAATTTTCAGTAAGAATTTATAATTTATTTATGAATATAATTTCTGTCTTAGTAGAGCCTAATTGAGACAACTAAGTTGTTGTTAAGGACTACCTGTTATCTTCGCGGTAATCCATGATAACATTTAAACTTCTAGCATCTCAGAAAATATGCATTTATTTTATCCTTTGCTTCAACTTCCTGCAAGTTAATAATATAACTGACTGCTGCTGACCCTCAGGACTCTTTCAAAGAGCAAGATTTCCTTCTAACTCCTCTCCCCCAAAGGAATCCTAAATTATTAATTGTTAGATGAACTTTGCGTATCCAAGTTTATGGTTGATGTGCGTGTGTGTATATATTATATAAATATAGAGATGTATATGTAAATAAATATGTTCATTCTGGAGTCTGGCACAACCCTAGTATGTGGATTAGAAAGTAAAATATTATGGATGATAAAGTCCTAGATGAAACCTAATATTTATTTATGGAAGCATGAACATTGTTAACTCACAGATGAAGAGCAGTAAACAATATGTCTGACTCAGACAGAGCACCGTGACGTCACTACTGCCCGTTCTTTATATTCCCCCAGTGGGAAGCTTCTTGGGGGGACATGCCGGGTTTTACTTCCATTGGTACTTAGTAATGACCAGGTTTCTTGTTCCTCCTCGGGCCACCCTCATTCATCAGGGGCTTTCTGTTTTCTGTCTGTTGTCACTCTTCTTGGTTTGTGGGTTGAAAGGTAGTGAGAATACATTTTTTTTTTAAGCTTGAACATGTTTTCCATCTAAGAAAACCCCAGTCTCATAAAGAACACAAAGAAGGGGGCTGCATCAAAAGTGATACAATTGAACAGTTAGAACTAATTGTTATAGAAACTAATGCCATAGAAACATATTAACAGAAAAATTGGTAATATTGGGTGGCGGGGTGGGGTGGGGGGAGGGCGTTCTTTTCTGTCTGTTTCAAAACAAGACTCGTTTGTGTACTTTTGGGGAACCAGTGCCTTAGGGAATTTGTATATACTGTAATTATTCACGGTTAGGGAACAAACAGTTGTTATTTGTTAAAAATTGTGTATGATTTTGTTTTCTTATTTCCATCAATAAAACAGTGTCATTCTCCCCATATGAAAACTATGACTGGTGTCTCAGAGTTGGGCCTTTTCTTTTTCTTTGAAATGACCTCATGATAGAGGGTGGGAAGGGCAGCCACTGGAGGAAGCAGAGCAGGTAAGGCTGTGCACTGGCATCCTGAGGTGAGAGTGAACTGGTGTCTTCCACTTTCTCTGTTTAGGAAACACAGTCCTCTCCCTGGGGTGAGTAGTTGGTGGTTTGAGGGAAATGAAGAGAGTATCAAGTTTGACTGTGGAAAAGAACAGTCTACTTGGAGGTACAGCCTGCTGACTGGAGGCAATGCTCAGGACCGGTAGAGGGTGATGATATTAAATGTGGGGCACTGGATCTCGGAGCTGCTTGAGGACCAAGGGTCACTCCTATGTCAGTGATGTGACACAGTCTGAACTTTTTTTACGCCTGTTTTCTTCCCCATGAAGATTAGGCCAACAGTAACACCAAGAGCAATGGGTGTTTCCGAGAGTGAAGTGACGTCGGTACCCAGTCAACCTGAATAGCACCAGCTATTCCATCAGCCCTTAAACAAGCCCTTGCTGCCCCTTGTTTGTGTTGTTTTATTTTTCTTTTAATCTCACATCATCTACATCTTAGGGTTTAATCAGTCATGGGAGTCTGTGTGCAAGGGAAGAATTATTATCTTTGTGCTATGTATCATAAGCCTCCAGAGTACAGCAGAAGACACACTTAATAAACAGAGAAACTAGGTCATAGGACAGACTCCAGACAGTGACAGTGCTGGAGTATTGTGCTAGTGGTCACTGAGAGGGGTGTGACTGAAATCCACATTTGGTGGGGCAAGAGCGTGGAGAGGTAGAGGGTGTCATCTGAGGTAGTAGGCTTGGATTTGTGGACACGATTGTTGGTGAGAAAAACCCAGAGGCAAGGTTTTGGGATTTGTTCGTCTGTATTTTGGATTCCTCAGTATGACGACAGCTTCAAGAAGACTGCAGGGACAAGTTCTCCATGGACCATGGGAGGATGAGTAGGAAGTCAGGGGAGTAAGGATTAGATTTAGAGATGGCCTTGAAGGACTTAATGAGGTGAAGGGCAAGAAATAAGGATGACAGCAAGGGTGCTGACTCTTTAGAGTGTGGGAATGAGACTCTTACTCTTGCCTCGGAAGCAGCCTTGATGGAACCTGAAAGCCCTCTAGAAAGAGGAAATGGGGTGGGGGCAAGGTTATTCTTTCATTGTGTGTGGTTCTGGAGAACAGCTTGGGAAGCCTGTGTCTGAGGGATTCTATTTGAGATTGGAAAGAGAGAGGAGGCCCGAGACTACGTTGGGCAGCAAGAAAGGTTTGTATCATCATAACCAGTAATTGAAAGGCATGGCATTTGGCATTGTAGTCTCTTACACTTGTGCCAAGAAAGTACACCTCAATATTTGGAGTTCAGATGAGCTTAACTCTGTTCACTCATTTTTACTGTTAAGATTCTTTAGAAATATATAATCTGTGTGCCCCCAATATTTTCAACTGTACCTTGACATAAAATGTTCTTCTGTCCTGCCCCCAGGCTCTGAAAAAGTAGGATGCATGTATGAGCCTGGAGCTGCTCGTGATAGGAGAACTACAGTTGATCATCAGTCCAGATTTTCTTTTCTAACAGTTTTTCTGGGTGTGCAGCTAACAGCAGTTCAAGCCGGAGGAGTCTTCCTTTTGGAACCTACAGTTCCTGTTCTCCAACGTTTGCGTGTTGTGGCTTAAACCACGCTTTACACAGGACTCAAAGGTAAGTATCAAAATCCCCCCGAACTAAACGGCTTTACGCCTTGCCGTGGGTCACTTTATATGTGACAGGTTAGTTTTCTCAGTGGAAAAAGCAGCAAAGTACCAAGTGCAAGGAAGTCTCCTAATTCAGGGGACGATCTAGGCTCTGTAATTCCTACTCAAGCTTCTAATTTTTATGAAGTTGAAAGTTCTCTGGGACTGAGGATTCTTTACCTGGTACCGTGAATTGACAGTGAGAAATAGATTCAGGACAAGGTCAATCCCCAAAGTCTGCTGATCTCATAGACATGCTTTTGGAGGTGAGAGCTCACTGATTTGAGCTTGAAAAATATTTGTACATTGTCCAAAGCGTGGGTGACAAGATCAGTGAAACTTACAGCTACCGAATCTCAATGAGGGAAGAGTCTCAGGCCCCACTGCATTGTGGGACATGGGTTATATTTGCTTTGTGATTAACTGGCTTTATTTGCTTCTTAATCAAATGTTCATTCTTTTATCCACAGACAACCGATGGAGTCTATGCATGCAAGGTCCCTTTACATATTTTTACTACTTCTTCATCTCTTGAATAAATACTTGAGTTTGTCTTCACCCTGTAGGCACTGGAGGGTAAAGTTCTGTTCACTGTCAAAGTGGCCTTTGTTAGTTAGTCAAGAAGCACAAAGGTCAGGGTAGATGGCAGTCAATTTACAGGATTTCTCCAAGTCAGTGCATCATTGAGCTGACTCTGCTCTTCCTCCCCAGAGGCACAGCTGCTTTCCACGTCAAACCTGGAAACTTTCTGTTTGCTCACCCGAGTAACTGAGGTCTGCACTAAGGGCGACATATCTTCTGGGACTCATGATAGCTCTGGGATGCCTCATGGGGCTTCTTTTGTTTTCTATTATTGTAATTATTTACAAACTCCACTTGAGATCAGATCTTTGAGTGTAGCACATGGCCATGTTTTATGATAGGCTCCAGAAAATGTTGATACAGGGGGCCAGAATGTGTTGCTGTATTAACTGCTCACTGGTATCCCCCGTAAGCCTTTCTACACGAACCAGCTACATCCAGAAAAAGGAACCAGCGCCTCTAGAGGTGGGTCAAGGTATTGTTCCAGAGATTGCAATGTGTAATGTTGCCAGAGAATCAGCCTTCTAGAACTTTACCCTACCATGGAGGAAGGTTATGATTACCATTCACACAAGACACAAAGGTTTTTTGTTTTATTTTTGTTTTTTTATTTGTTTGTTTTTGTTTGTTTGTCTTACTGAAAAAAATCCCCAATAACTTCTGGACACAAAGCATCTCTGTGCTGTAAAGAAACAGAGCCTCTATTGCTTATAAATATAATTTATTACCTGTTTAAAAATTCTTTCTTACATTTGTACACGTTGGCTGACAGAGTAAATGCAGGCAATTTACAAACCAAGGGGACTGCAGGAAAATTGGGTGAGAGGCAACCAGGGAGAGAAAAGAGGCACACCCAAAGCTGGTATCCCTCACCTCCACCGCACAGCAAGGCGACAAGCGGAGTGCTGCAGAGCACTCCTCAGCCACTAGGGGTCATTAGAAAAGGAATTGCATAGAAGATACAGCAAGACAGAATTCTGTAACAAAGGAAGGAAGGGTTCCATATCTGGGAAGCCAAGGTCATGTTGTTTTGCTAAAAGAAGGGAAAAAAAAAAACTGACAGAGCTTAAAATTTCAACCTGATACTTCTGAAGTTGACCTGGTCCAAAGAAGACAGCAGGAGGGTGACCCAGCCTCTTTTTAGCAGCAAGCTGGGGATTGTTCTCTGATGAATATGGGTTTTCTTCTTTAGAACAAGGAGGAAGATGACTGGTTCCTTACAGCTCAACATTAAGCTTAATACACACAACACTGTGACATCTAACACACACACACACACACACACACACACACACACACACACACACACAGAGTAATGATATTCCCTGCAACTTGGCTAAATACATTGTCTGAAAGGTAAGGGCATCAATACCCATAGTAGGACTAGGAACAAGTGAAAGAAAGAACGCAAGTCATGTGTTTAACTGGCTCTTCTTTCTTTCCAATAATCTGGAGAAAAAAATGTCTGAATCCATATATGTGCAGTTATGGGTGCCATTGATGACTTTAGGAACACAGAAAGGGCAAAGGTATGTTCTACTAGCTGTGAATTTGTTTCGTACGCCATCTTAAAATTGCTTTAACATAGCACAGGGCTCATCATGATGCTTTGATGTTGCCACATCTTCATGCTGAGTGAAGATCAAAGGCAGAGAGCTCGTCCCTTAGGCTGCCCATCAGGACAACCAGCCCACAGTTCAGTCACCATGGCTGGGTGTCATCGGGCTCCATGGCATTAGGCCTTTGGCATGTAAGGATGACATGGAGTTTAGGCTTATTTAAAATGGGTCATACAGTATGATAGCCTGCAATTTATAATTCTGCTCTAGCACAGGTTCCCAAATGATATATAAAAAGCTGGTGTACCGTAGTAAATAACATGGCTGGTGGACAGCTGATTGTATCTCAGGACAGTCCCTGGTTTTCTGCTTAACAACTAGTGGGGTTGGCCATGACGGTCCTGATATATGGCAGGAGCTTCCAATTTAGGATTCTGGTAATTCTTGGGATAGATTCATTCATAGTTGTGTATACTGAAGACTTGCAGGTCACCTCTTACATTTCATTGGCTTTACCTGCTAGCATGTTTATGGAGTATGTCTTATTTGTCCTGAGGATACCCCAGCCATACTGAAATAGGCCTCTGAAAATACCTTTGGTTGAATAAGCCCGTTAATATCCCACCACAGATCAATAAAGGAAGCAGCCAAGCCCACTGGACTTTCTGAAGACCATTGCAATAGGTTTTCAGGAAAAAAGGGCAACCATTTGTTCAAAAGGACTAAAGGATTCACAACCACACTGTTAGTTTGACGAGATACTCCACCCAGGTACATGCAGGCCATCTCTACTCATTTAACAAAGCTTACATAAGTGTCAGATTTTGGGAAACATAACTTCATATGGCTTACTTAGCCCATATGAACATAATAAATGTATTCCTCATAGTCCCAATTACATCAGGAAATTCTCAGGTAACTGTTAAAGTGGTCAGTGTAAGCAGAGGTGGTACAATCGGATCTCTTGGGGCAGAGAAACAGTACTCTGTTGTACAGAGAGTTGTAAGAGTTATAAGTCAATGTCAGCTCAGTATGCTTTAAAAATACAAAAACAATACAAAACTAAAGGAATAAGATAGTTGGTCCCACGAGGCACTCAGAAGGCAAAACCAGTTTTATTATCTTGAGAATAATAATAAAAATATTTTTCTTTTGGATCTATAAAATAAGATGCTCATTGGCCATTATCATCTTTACAAATGACTGATTTGAACAATGATGTTCTGATTTACAAAGCTTCTCAGAAAAGGCATCTCAAGCCTAATTCCACCCCCCACTGTGTTTCTGTAGTCCCTCCTTTGCCACCCTGGCCTTGGACTTGCATTAGTATCTATCTCTGAATGGATCTCTTTTCTGGAGCAATTACTCAGCTCAAATTCATGTTCATCTTGGAGACTCGCAACAAGTCAATCTTTTCTACTTGTTCTCTCATATTGTTCAACATCCTTCTACACTGATTGGCTCCAGAGCACAGACTGTAGGCATATGTATGGATTCTGGGGCAGGACATCAACCTTATAAGCTCTCCTTTGTCCTGTGGCTATGGAGGTGTGAATGACGCAGGATCACAGCTGCCAAGTCCTCATCGGAGACACACAGAGATGTAGCAACCATCTACCCTGCTCCAGATATGAACTGTCTAAATCCCACCCTCTGAAGGTTTCCTTTTCAAACACTTTTAGAAGAAATGTCTTTAATACCTGTTTCCTAGAGGATCCTAAATATAGCTATGGCAACTTTTCCCTCAAGAATGTCTCTACTCTTTGATAGTGGAATAATTAAAATCTATAGACTCATAGCATATGTGAAAATAGCTAATGCTATACTTTGATCTTGGACTTCTCATCTCCCAAATTATTCTTTCCCCGAAGAGATTAATTTGCTCAGGTCAGGATGAAGTTCTTGTGTAGCAGAGACAATGTGAGTGCTTTGAAGATGTTTGGGCTGTGACTTTCTTGACACACCCTTCTACTCATGTACTCAAGCCCATTTGAATTAATGTCATAACAATAAGATGAGGTCATGGAGTGTTAGATTCCTGATCTCAGAAAGTCTACTTCATTGAAAGAGTATCACCTTGATTAACAGCCACAACTCCCACATCCATAGACACAGGACTCTCATTTCCAGATGCAGAGCAGGTTGAAGCAGGTCTATGGTACATACTTAAACTCCCACCACATGAGAGAGGCAGGGGCAACAGGGTGATGGATTTGAGGGTGTTCTGGAATACCTAGTAAGAATATATATCAAAATAGTAAATCAAATAACAAAACCCCAAAGGGGATGCCATGCGTTTGTATATGTATGTGGAGATGGTGGACAGGGGGGCTTCTTTGTGACTAGAGCTTATGCTTCTAAAAGTTAATGTTTTGGAATTAAAAGATTTCAAATATGCAAAACCCAATGGCATTCATAAATAAAGAATGACAACTTTCAGAGACTTTTTAATATAGATTCCATATATGTCTATTACTAGAAAATAACTTAAGGTGTGAATGAGTAATTTGATGAGGTAATATACCCAGAAAATTGTGGAATAGATGATTTAACTGAAGAATATGAGAATAAGAGAGTTACGCACGTGGGTAAATTCCCCCACGTCTGTCACAAATGTTATGTCAAACTCCACAGGTACTTAACTGTCAACTTTTTGTAAGCTGTATGTAAAATTGAGTAACTATGTGGCAGGCCACTAGATGGCACCATGCACAAATAATTAGTTTTTTTTAACCCACCCAGAGCAAGCAAGGCTTTCCTCAGAAGCTCTGTAGAAGTCAGACATGCCACAGAGGTGATGATGAAGCTCCCTCTAAAATGAACTATGCCAGGTGAACCTGGTGTGTTGGAAAGCAGCAATCTAACAACTATTATTTTCTTCCTAAGGAGAAAGAGCAGACTGCTTAAGAGGAAATTATTTGATGTTTGGTATGTTCTAGTTTGGAAACTGTCATTCGCATGACAGAAAAGTAGTTTTATGACAAATGATTCCTTCATAAGATATCAGTAATGTTTCCTTTTCCTGTTGTGAGAGTCTGAATAGAAAAGCCACTATCTCTAGATGCTTGAACATGAGGACTCTGAAAAGACTCAATAATGTTGCTTTGGTTATATTCAGTATGTCTATGATGGTTACTTAACGGGTTTTTAGGATAAATTATCCAGAACAGCAACATGTTTGTCCCTCTTGACTTAGCACAAAGCATTGAAGTTACACAGAATATCCAGTCAAGATCTCTCAGTTTGGATTACTTGGATGGTTCCAAAATCCAAGTAGCGAAGAGGAACATCCACACCTTTGTTTCAAGAGGCAGCAATGACTGTCTTTCTTCCTCTTGCTTTTTAAGAATATCTATCAAACTCTTAAAAATTCAAAGAAACTCATAGTTCTAGACATCAGCCACTGGGCTTTCTTAGGAGTATAGAATTCGCCTCCCACCACCAGTGGAACCAGGAGTCTTACATATGAATGAGGTTAGAGAGATTGGAGGATACATCTCTGAAAGAGAAGAAAAATACCGTGAAGGAAGTCTCCACAACTGTTTCCATGGTTCCTTAATGACTACAGTGGAAGGAATGGAGAGTATCAGGAAGTAAAAGAATTGGAGGGAGCATTAGGCAAAACGATTCCCAACTGGAATCCACTCAGCAACCTGGATACTTCCAGCCCCAAAGTATACCACAGCCACATTTTGAAGTCTCTGACTTAAGGACACGGGTGCTTCCTATTTAACTGCAACTGTAACTATGGGGTTGCTAAGTTTTCATTCACCATCTGCTGAATGGAGTTCCTATATCAAAAACAAAACAAAACAAAACAACAACAACAAAAAGCCCCAAAGAAACAAACAAACCAAAACCAAGATGGTCCCAAGGAGAACTTGTGGTATGTACAACATTTTATAGGGTTAAAGGGATAATAAAAGCCTGTAAATACAACTGCATATTATTAAAGCAAAGATTAATAAAGGAAGAAAAATGGTACCAAGTCCTTCAGCTGCATGGGCTTTTAGTAGAAATGGTCTTGAGATCTAGAGATCAATAAATGGGTAAAGTAGAATTTACAATTAGTTGGTCGGCTGGAGGGTAGGGCCCCACTAGAGGTCAAGACAATAAGAAAAGGATGCCCTCTCTCGGTGAACATCATGCAACGATGATACAAAGACAAAGGCAAACAAATAAATGCATGTTGAAGTCATCCCCCTTTCAAGTCAATCCTGCCTGCAAGATGTAAAAGGCTGATGATATCCCAATGGGATATCAGCATGCTGGAACCTTGAGATGATCTGGTCTCCATTGTTTACATAGAAGGACAATGAGCTCCAGTGACTCTCAGGGTTCTCCCCAAAGTCACACAGCCAGACAGTGACCAACTTCACAAGGATAACTTTTCCTGATTCCTAGTTCACTGTTACCCACAGTCCCACTGCCTCCCAGAAAGACAGCCACAAAAGTAAATGAACTTTACATAGAGAACTCTCCTCATGATAAGAGCAAGAGGAGAAAGGCTCTGACCAAGCAAGCTGAAAGAGCAGACATAGCCACTGAGCATTTTTGTCTTTTCCACCACAGAATAGTAGGTCAAAGGTCAAGGAAGCAAAAGCTATTGAACTAAACTGGTGACCATATCCCACCTCTTTAGGCAAGAAAGGGAGGCAGGCCCAGTCAACACCAAACACTAACAGTATTGCTAACTAAAACAAAAGAAAAATCTTTTCACTAGAATAGTTGTGATAATCATCAGTAATAATGATAATACTTTTTCAAAAAACACTTGAAATTGCTTATTACAAACACACACGTGACACAGAAATGTTTGTGTGGAGGGACCTGAGTCGCTACCTTCCCTGTAATACCACAGCAAAGGTTGTTCCCAAAGGACACCGACCGGGCCCCCCCATCACGTAAGGAATTTTAGCAATTTCTCCTTTACATTGAGATTCTCCACTTCCCTGATACCAATGGCAATACTGGTCCAACAAGTTTCAGAAACAGAACACTGATGGGAAGATTATCTGAGACACTCGATGTACACAATTTGTAGCAAAAAGTCTGTGATTTCTCTGTAAATTACTAATCTGAAATAGACACAATCAACCGTCCACAGCTTCAACTTCAAATGATCTGAACAAAAATAGAACGAGCCATGGACAGCGTCTGCATCCCTGTCCAATTTGATGTAAACAACATTTGTAGAAACTGGGTTTGTTAAGAAAGTTTATCCATACATCTGGATAGCAATATAAAGCGTTTCCTAGGAAACTGTAAGATCCTGTACCATACAGCATACAGCCCAATGAAGAGAAAATTAGATTGATTGTTAAATTCAAGGTACAAATTTACACATTGTTTTCCTTAGCTCCCGTGGTGGTACTGTCCGAATGAAGTGGGCGTGTACCTTGGTGGTTGTATCTGTCCCCCACGTTTCCTGTTGCCATCTTGCCTGTAAAGCGCCTTGGTCCTATCTGGATTTCCTCCTCAGATGTGGTTCCCCTGAACACAGACTCCCTGTGTAATTTTGTCCTTCAGTGTCGGTTCCGGTGTGGTCAATACTGACCTTCTGCTGCCAAGGACACTACGGTTTCGTGTCTTCCCATTTCTTCCAGGACGGCTGCCAGCATGCTCAGGTTTCCATCGGGGAAGTTCTGTGCTTCCCAGAGATCCAGGATTACGCCAGTCGGGCTCGATTTGGTGGCAAAGTAATTCAAGTACCTGCAATTGGGAATGGGAAACGTGGCTGAAAGGTGGGATTTACAGGTCTAGTTACAGTATTATCTTCTCCTCTAAGTCTGTGCTCAACCTGACTGTCTTGAAGGACATTAGTCCTACAGTGGACTCCAGTGAAACCCATTTAACGATTGCTCTATTCCTAATTAGATCAGCCCCAGACAGGACATGTGCTGTTTAACTTTGTTAACCTCAACTCTGAATAGGATAATTTAAGAGACAATGTGTCTGTGGGTTTTGTCCTAAACAGGAAATCAAGAGGCGTGTATGTTTTCTGTCCAGCCCAGACTCTGATGATCTTTGACAGGTCACGCCACATCTCTTCTTTGGAGGTGACAGATACATTCTACAAGGCAGAGGCTCTCGGGGTCTCTTTATAACTTAATACAAGTGCCTGTGTGAGCATGTAAATTATTCATCACACATTACGTCTTGTTCAACTGGTGATGGATGAGCAATAATTACTTTAGTGAATAGACATCATATTCAGGAGCTTTTAGCACATGAGCTAGACCAAGTAGATCACAAATCTTGACACTGATAAATGTCATATAACCCAGGACTTCTCTTGGAACTGTTTGGAAGCTCCTAGTACAAGAGCTTAATGCATACTTTCAGAATGAAAATGTAAACAGATATGTAGTGGGAAGAAAAAAACTATTACTTTCTATCTAACTACTTTCAGTCCTGGGGACCTCTGCCAAAGGAAAGCCGTAGGTCCAGAAGCCTGGGCACACTCACCTGTCCAGGTTAAGTTTGTGGGCCAGCATCCTCCAGTCATGGCCTCTTGTTTGGGGGGCATCCAGGCTGCTACATAGCTTCTGCCGGATAGGAAGAGGGATGCTGAAAGCACTTGGTCCAGTGACAGTGGTAATGGTGCTAGCAGGGTCCAGGAGAGGCAAATCGATACCAGTAGGTTCCTGTAGGAGGGACATCACTTTATTTGTAGAAGACAAATGTAATCCCTGTTGACCCAATCAGTATAATGCTTTGCTCTCAGTTGGATATTCTCTGTATCCAACTTGAGATGGATACAGAGAGTAAGTTCTGTTCTCTTTAGGAAGGACAGTTTCTTCCTGGCCTGGAAGTAGTAGGTTAGTATAAGCAGGACATTGGGAGGTAGTTTTGTATAGCCCTGTGTTCAGGGGTCATAGGTCAGGACTGGGCAGGGCAGAAAGCTCTGGTGAAATTCCACAATGGCTTCCCTAATGAGACACTCCAAGACGGCAGTTCTCAACCTGTGGGTCATGATCACCAGAACACATATACTTCTAGTGGCCTTAGGGACTGAGATACTTCTCAGTATCAAAATTACAGATATGAAGTGGCAACATAAATAAATTTATGATTGGGAATTCCGAAGACCATCAGAAACGTGTTTTCCGATGACGGTTTAGATGTTGGAAATGCTCAAAAGGAAGTTCTTTCTGAAGGAATAAGTAGATCTGAGATAAATAAGTTCTTCTAGAAGCCACTAACCCTAAAGGCCTCCCCTCTGTGAACGCACAGGAAACTCCATCTAGCCCTGTGAAGGTGGCTCCCTTCCTCTCTTGCTTCATAAAATGGGACTAGGCTAAGAGATATCAAATTAAGACAAATTCTTAAAAAAAAAAAAAAGAAAATAGTAAACACAGAATATTGCCTTAGGGCAAGCCACTAACGGTATCCTCTAATTGCTGAACCTCCTTGCTTATTTTTTTTAAATCCAATTTTAGTAGAGAAAACTATAAATTGGCTCTTAAAATAGTTTCAGCTCATAAAGCAGCACAAATGCAAAATCTAAATTTCATCTGCAAGAGAAACTCTAATCACTTTCTGATCACTTCTGCTGGTCTGAAAGCAAGAGGAAATGTTGCTTGGGAACCATTAAAGCAATAAGAAGAAATCTTCTTGATCTGCTTTCAATGTCACCTCCTTTGTAAGGCAGGTAACTCCTTGGTGTGCACAAGTAGTTGCTGGAGGAGAAACTAGCCACAGACAGGGGTCATCCTGAAGTCTGATATTCTTCTAAGCTCTCAGCTTTGGGGGTGGAGGAGTGGTCAGTGCCAATACTGTTAGGGCCCTCATGTCCTGCCCTGAATCTGAGGCCTCTGCAGCTTTGAGGAGCAGGTGGAGTCTCTCAGCTGGCTGACACCCAAGTGTGACACACAGGGTGGTCTGCTTTTTGG
This sequence comes from Rattus norvegicus, assembly GCF_021556685.1. NCBI lineage: Eukaryota > Metazoa > Chordata > Mammalia > Rodentia > Muridae > Rattus > Rattus norvegicus. The sequence continues at coordinate 232,796,440 of NC_141535.1, read as the reverse complement.
GGAGCAGTTGGCCAATGCTGATTTTCAACTTCTATCATCATTCTGGATAAGACTCATTGGAAGAATTGGAGGACATGCTAGAGAAAATTGTTTTTCTGTTTTTGTTTGTTGTTTTTAAATTATAGAATATAGACAATAGTCCTGGCTTTGAGCAAAGTATCAGGGCACAGAACCCATAGCTTGGCAAAGAGACGGTGCTGGCTCCTGTATATTAGCTCTGGCTCCATGGCTAGACTGTGGGCTGGCAGCTTGCAAGCATCCGCAGGATTAGAGAGCTCTGATGAGACCGAAAACCTGCAGCTCTTTCCCCTCAGGCACAGAGCTCTGCCCAAAAGCATGAGTTTATAACCTCCAGGGTCACAGGGCTTCAAAAAGGCAAGCAGAGTCATTGAGGGGCACATATCAATGCTGATTGGTGGATTCATGTTGGAAATGTTAGGACTCAAGAGGTGCAATGATTCTGTTGGGCACATGACTGCACTGTTGTGGGGAAGCAGAGAAGTTCACGCTATCTCTATAGTTTAGTGACTTTGCCCTGGTTCAAGTCCTCATACTCCTTTACGGGAAATGACAATTGTGACTACTCCTTAGGCCCAGAAGGAAAACCTACCATCCCCTTAAGTACATCCTCCACCTTGATTGTCCTTGGATGGGAGTGGAGGTTAAAGTCTGCACATGATGGCTTGTGAAGCATGGATTCTTCTCCCCAAAGAGTTCTATCATGGTTGGCCATGGTATCTTCCTGCTGCTTGCCTGTCCTCTGCCCTGCACTCCTGCAAGCCTGTCTTCCCACGTGGTTCACCATGTGCACCATGTTTCCCTGACCTTTTTTCCTAATCAATCAATCATTCATTCATTCATTCATTCATCCAACCATCCATCATTCATTCATTCGTTCATTCATTCACTCAAGAAAGTGTTTAATGTCTTTTCTCCATGACATTTCAACCTTAAAATTTTGTACGTGTGTGTGTGTGTGTGTGTGTGTGTGTGTGTGTGTGAGTGTGTGTATCTGTGCTATTGCTTAGAAGCCATGGGACAACTGTGAGTATCATTCCTGAGGTACTGTAGCTCTTTCGTTTTTGAGTCTACATCTCATCTAGAAGGCTAGGCTGTCTCCTCCTTTCCTCAGAGCTGGAAATATTAATGCATGTTGCACCATGTCTCAGGTATTTAACTGTATGTGGTTAATGTTCTGACTTCATGGAAGCAAAAAGGGTCAAGTGACTGAATCTCGTTGCTCTTTTCTATAACCCCCATCTTTTTCAATCTCCAGTTCTTAGTATTTCACTTCCAGGTCAGTGTCTTATTGTTGTTCTTTGTCTTAGAGAGAGAGAGAGAGAGAGAGAGAGAGAGAGAGAGAGAGAGAGAGAGAGAGAGAGAGAGAGATTGATTGATTGATTGTGCAGTTTGGCTTATTTTACCTAATGTAATAGCCTCCATCCAGTTCTAGCTATGTGCTATGCTATGGCAAATTACAGGATTCCATTATTCTTTATGGCTGAGTAATGCTCCACTGTTATACACAGCATGTTTATTTTGTTGAGGGTGGCTAGGCTGAATCTATGACTTAACCATTGAGAGTTTTGCTGCAATAAACAAGAGTACGTAGGCCTGTTTGATTAGCTAGTTCAATTTCCTCTGGTTATATACTTAGAAGTGGGATAGCTGGATCATACAGGGAACTATTTTTAGTATTTTCTGGCACCTTTAAAATGACTGTACTAATTATATTCCCATCAACAATATGAGTCCCTTTTGGCCACATGCTCATTAGCCTTTATTGTTTGTCACTTTGATCATAGCCCTACTAACTGGGGTAAATGACATCACAGAGTGGCTTTAATTTGTATTCCCCGATGGCTAACTGAGCACTTTTCCCCATGTATGTTGGCCATCCGTGTTCTTTTGAGAAGGGCCTTTGTCATAATTTGTTCATTTTAAAAGTTAATTTTTTTAGTTCTTTCTATTTTCTGGCTAAGAACCAGTCACCCTTGAAACTGGCATGTGTTTTCTCCCATCCTGTAGCTCTCTGTCCGTGTGCGGATCATTTCCTTTGCTGTACAAAATCTTTGTAATTTGAGTGATCCTAGCTTTCAAGTGTTTCCTCTATTTCCCGAGGTTTGGTTTTCCAATCCAGAAAAATCATCACCTTTAACAAGGTTTTGAGTTGTTTCCATTGTGTTTTTTTTCCCCCAGTAGTTTCCAAGTTTCAGGTTAGGCTTTGTGTGTAGGGTGAGGAGGATTATGTCTCAGTCTTCTACATGTGTTGATTTTCCCCAACATCACTTGTTTAGGGACCATTCTCAGTCCAGTGTGCAGCATTGGTAACTCCATTGAAAACATCTAGATGTACGTGCATACACTTACTCCTGGGATGCTGCATGACTGACATCCATGGCTCCACAGTAAGTGCTAGGATCAGGTATTGTGATGACCCCTACTTTGCTGATTTCACCCAGGATTGCTTTAGGTATTTATTTTTTTTAAGAAATATACTTTAAGCCTTATGCATTTTAGGTTTGTCTTGAACCCAAAGTTGACTCTGAGTAATATAGAAATTTTAAGGCATTGATTTTTATAATTCACGGACATGGGAGTTTTTTCCATCTTGTATGTGTGTGTGTACTATCCAATATTTTTCATGAGTGGTTTGTGCTTTTTCACTGCAAATTTTTTCTCCTTCCATTAAGTTTATCCAAAGGTATATTTTTTTCTCTGCCTACTATAAACAGCATTGTAGTCATGATTTCTCTCCACAATTCATCTTTGATGTGTAAATAAACTAGTGAATTCTATGAGTTGATTTTGTATCTGACTGAATTATCAATTATACTCTTTGGAGTCTATTTTTCTGTGGATAGAAACATACCATGAGCATAAAGAGAGACTTTAATTTTTCCTTTCCAATTTGTTAGTCTTCTCTTTATTTCTCTTGTTAGATTGCTCTGTTTATTTGTATTATTCTTAGTAAGAGATATGAAAGCGGATACTTACATATGTGTCCCTGACTTAAAAGAAAAAGCCTTCACCTTTCCCCTACTCAGTATGATAAAGTTGTGGGCTTACCATATATTATATTTTATGTTCATGTATGCTTCTTCAACATACAATCTGTTTGAAGCTTTTAACATCTAGAGTTGTTGAATTGTGTTATGGCTTTCCTATATCCGGGATGCTCATATTTTTTAAATCTTTCATTCTGTACATATGATACATGATGTTTGGTTTGCATGCATTAAATAATTAAACCATCCTTTCATCTCTGGGATGAAGCCTCTTCATCAGAATTTTGTGTTTATTTTGTCATAGGTATTGGTCTTTAGCTGTCGCATGTCTAATTTTCTTAAAAGGCAATGTTGGTATCATAGCTTCAAAACTGCCCTCTCATGAAAACTGTGGAATAGTGTGAAAAGAATTGGACGTAGTTCTTCTTTAAAAGTTTAGCCCCTACTTTTGATTAATCAGTGAAGGATATGCATAGCCCCCACCTACGGCTATGTGGGTCTCTATAGGCCATGGTGGAAACTGAGCTCCAGTTCTGACTTAGAGTAGGGAACCCCTACAATTCTGCTTCCCTCACTTCTCAGTCTGGCCCCAACCCTTCTCAGGTCACCATCTTGGTGTTACTTGCCCTGATTGAGTGCTGGGACGTTCGTTCTCCTGCTTCTTATTCCTACTACCACTACTAGAAGCATCCCTTTGACAGGCCTTTCCTTTAACATGTTACACACATGCCTTAAAATTTGACAAAAAGAACTTGTGCTACAACACCCTTCTTCATATATACCAAGACACCCTACCTGGAGGCCAGCCAGGACATGGCCATAACTCTTCCCGTATTCCTCAGGTTCAGCCCTATGCATACTGGATGAACTGCAAATTCCTTTACCTTCTTCATTTCTTGTCAGAGAATTTTATTTGTTGTTTTTATCAACAGATTCCCCTGTACTACTTACTCACATGGTACCCTATACACTGAAGTTACTCAATTACTGTTTGCCTAAATGGGAACAGGTATGTTTTGCTATGGTAGGAAGACAGTGAAACCCATTCCTGCTAAATTCCACCTGCAGAGTTGAGTGTTCTGTTTCCTTCTAACTAATTGCAAATGAGGTCTTGATTCTTCTCATTGGTAAACCCCTAGGGTAAAGAAGGGCTAGTTTAAAATAGATATGGATCTCAGGAAAGCCTCACATAGTCAGCTCATCTCCTTCTTGTTCAGCAGGGAGCCAGCACCATTTTATGTGGGCATTGCCCTAACTCCTAACTTGTTTACTCTGCCTGTGTCTATGAAACAAGCTTTGTACTACACTTACTGGATGGCTGATAGCATACTCTATAATACAATACATTGCAAGTAATCAGAGGAAATTCACATGTACATTTATGTTTAAATTTCATGTAGTAATTTTCATTTGCTATTGGCTTTTCTTTTACTTCCAGGTAAAAGTAGAGATTAGTCTCACAGAGTGTTTATTACAATAATCTTTTATGATAGCGGAACCATCTGCTTTTGATGTTATAATTTTCTTAGTTAACCATATGATTTTTCAGCATTAACCAAACATCTGTTCTGGGTGATCAACCCACAACTTTAGTTGAGTGGTAGTTTTCTTTATATAGTTTATAGAAGCCATAAATCCTCCTTTACATCTTAAGATTGATTCTTCCTTCCTTCTTTCCTTCTTTCCTTCCTTCCTTCCTTCCCTTCCTCCCTCCCTCCCTTCCTCCCTCCCTCCATCCCTCCTCCTCCTCCTCCTCCTCTTCATCCTCCTCCTCCTCCTTCTTCTTCTTCTTCTCCCTCCCCCCTCTCTCTCTTTTAATTTCTGGATTATTGAGACAGGTAGCCTGTGTAGCCTTGGCTATCCAAGAACTCAGTGTCTAGACCAGACTGACCTTGAAGTCAGATAGTTGTGATCTGCAATTTGGGCACTGGAGCTATACCCAGGTCTTGTGCAAGAGCAGCAAGGGCTCCAAGCCATCTATACAGTCTGAGCTTTATCTGGTGTTTTGAGAACAGGACACCTGATGCTTAAGCTGGCAATGGATTCCCTGATCAGAGAGGCAGAAGCTTGCTGAAGCCAGTTATTCCAGTGAAGAATAGTGGATGTGATCACATGCCAGGGGGCGAGTTCCGCTTATGACACTTCCTAAACGTTCAGGCCCTGAATATTCTCAGTAGCCCTACCTAATAGTGAGAGGATTTATTATGATTGGTCTTTGTCGACTGCTAAGACGACACCAAAGCCTAAAACACTTCAAGTTTTCCTTCCTTCTCTGTACCATATTTTCACTTTGGACAACTGTTTTACCTGGCCCCTGTCTAAAGAAACAAAAAATGTAATATCCTTCATCATTTTCATCTCGACACCAAGATTTTAGTCTTCAAGGTATTTTCCTTCTGAAACATGTTCTCTTCAGTGAGAGGCTTTTTTAAGACATCTGGGAAAGGGGATATAGAAGAACAGGTGATGACTCTTGAGAAAGCCATGCTGTATGCATGTCCTGTCCAGACTGGTCCCTGTGGTGGGTAAAGTTTCCACCCTGGGCTCTAGAGGCCCTGAGTTGTATGATTTTATTAATGACCTCTGGTGAGTGGCCTTCATTAGTAGGTCACTAGTGGGAAAAGGAAAAGACAACGTATTCTAAATAAGACATAATTCTCTGGGGATAGGATATTGGAATTAGACCCCCTTAGATGCTGTCATCTTGCCTTGTGATCAAAAGAGCAGGGCTCAGAAGAAAGTTACCACAAATGAAGCCTTTTCTCTATTTATACCAACTTCTGAATCATACCGCGCTACTTCTCAGTGTTTGATGAAGACTTGGGTCACTGGACTCCTCAGAGCCCATTGCTCTTCTGCCGAGAGCCTCATACTGCTCCAGCACCACCATCAGTGCTAGAAACCTTCCTCCCTGTTCCCAAACCCAACCTGCATTCAAATGATAACCACAGTAATGGAATGCAGGGACACAGAAGTACAAGCGATAGCATGTTCCTGAATCCCCAACGTTTTTTTCCCAGTCTGGTCACTTCTTCCATTCCGAGTTTCATGCGCTCGTCTGTCACACGCGGGCAAATGCCTGCTGCGTGACTACAGGGTTGGCCTCTGAGCTGACTGCCAAGTTGCAAAAGCAATAATCTTTTTTCTGTGTTGGCACCAGAAAGGAGTCCTTAAGTTGTGATCACACTTTGCAAAACTGCCCTTTCTGTGTGAGGAGCTAGCAGCCCTCCCTGGTGGGGGAGAGCTCAGAGCCGGCTCGGCTCTCCTTTCTTTGTGGCTGCATCTGATCCACCTTTTCAGGGAGCAGCAAATGTTCATGCTGAACAGAAAGCATGCATCAAAGGGCCAGACTCCTTGCCCCCCTCCAAAATTCCACAGCCTTTGTTGTCCCAGGAGCTGGGTGGTTATTGAACTTTGCAGACCTGCTGGGCCAGGAAAGTGAAAGCACCCTCCGAAGCCAGCAGGGGTGGTGCTGTGTGCCTGGGAGATAGGGCTGTGCATCCAAAGGCCTGGCGGTTGCCATGGCACCCTGACACAGAGATCATTCCTTATGAATGTCACCGAGGTCTGTGACTAAAGTTGTTTATGAGTCAGAAGTCTCATGAAACTACAGGAGGAGAGGATGACCTCGCCTCACAGGCTGTGGGAAAGAAGATTGGAGCTTCAATAAGCTCACACGCTCTCCCCACCCCACCCACCTCTGCCTCCTTTGCTAAGGGAGACCATCTTTAAATAGGACATGTGGCACAAGACAGGCCAGACAGACTGACATTGCAGTCATCTCCAAGCAGAAGACAAAAAAAAAAAGTGTTTTAAATCATACTCTGCTGGCTGTAGTAGTGTTCATAGGCTTTGTAGCTCGCACAGCAGCATGGAGCTGGGTTCCAAGGGGCCTCAAGGGGCAGCCTTCGGAGCAAATGGCTTATTCATCCTCCTTTGTTCTTCCAACATGAAGGCTTACCGCTTTTCAAACCATAGTCTTTGCATCCAAAGAGGACAGAGAAGGTCATGGGTACCTCCTATTTCCTTACAGCGAGGTTTGAAATAACAGCAACTATTGTTACTGCTGGAATATGAATGTTTAAAAATGACCAGCTGCGTGTGTGAGAAAATCATAGCAGACAAAGAAAAACTGACCACTATGGAGAGTATGGACTTTTCTTCTATTCCTGGAGTATGTCCCACTCTGGGGTGAAGGACACCTTCTCTGATATTTGGAGGTTAGAGAAAGAAAGGAAGCCTAAAAGTTTCTCCTTTCAATATGGGAACAAAGTGGGGTAACAGGCACCCTTCCTTTTCTTCATTCTACTCAGTAGCACATGACTGTGACAAAATGACAGAAGTCCCTGTGAGAGAGAAGCAAGCAGATGAAGGATGCTGGTGGCAAGTGCTGTGTGCATGCTACTAAAATCTTGCACTTGGAGTTCAGATCTTAATTGTGTTTCTCTCACAGTGTGTGAAAATGTGGTCTCACTATGTGGCCACAGCTGGCCCACAACTCACAACTTAAGCTAAGCTAGCCTTGGATTTATTTGAAGCAATTTTCAGTAGTGTTGGGGATTACCAGGATTTACTGTCATGTCTTTTTCTCAGATGTCTTTTTATACGTTACAGTATGAATCTTAAATGGATGGCATATGAAAACTTAGTTTTGCAAAACAATTCCTCTCCCCATTGCATTAAGAACATAAGAACAGCTCAGGAAGTCTTCTGTGTTACTTACACAGAAAAAGATTTGCCCACCCCTAACCATTCTTTCCCAAGATCCTCTCCAGGATCATAAGAGTGTCTTACCTCTGACACAGTACAGTTGAGCTGGAAGATCTGCCCTTCTCCTTCAACCTGCCGCACACAGAGTTTGCAAACCAGCTCTACTGTGTTTAGGCTGAGTCTTTCCAGAGTGAAGGTACAGTGGAGGTTTCTTTGAGAGCCACTCCAGATGTGGTAAAATGGAATTTCCTGGAAGACATGGGGTGGTAACCATAAACAAGAGCTGCTGAGTGTATCCATTAAATACTGAAGCTTTTCAGTTTTCCACCTCATCAAACTTCATGATTGCTCTCTGTGCAAATATGGTCTCACCTCCCTTCACACAAGAAAACAGAGATTCAGAGAGGTTAAGTAACAGCTACTAGAGAACAGTGAGGAAGTTGATTGGTGGTGACTGGAACCCATGGAATCAACTCTAGAAACCACACTGAACCAGTGTATCTGCCTCTCATTTGGAAAAGCAACCATCGTTGATGAGATGATTAGAAAGCTTAGAAAGACCTTAAAGGAAATCTTGCACAGTCTATCATTTCTCCTTAAAAGGAATCCCTGGTGTGATGTATTAGAGAAGAGCAAAGCTAGCACAGGATGTTGTGATGACCCATATCTTTTCATGCCTTTACCCTGCCTTTGCCCAGGGCAGGGGCAGCTATAGTTCACTCCAGTTGGAAATCAGTACTCACAGAACAGCCCTTAGTCAGAGAGGCATGAAGCCCATACAAGATACTCACTAGTCACTGTTGAAATTACTGTACAGAACCAATCCTATATGCTTGTGGTAATTAAGCCAAGGAAAAGACCCATGAATGAATACGCTGTTTAGGTTAAGGTTCTGGTGCCAAATCCAGAACCAGTGAGTAACAGTGCCTTTCACTGACGTACCATGACAGCCAACAAACCACGGTCCCTGCAAAGTCCAGGGACTATGCGAGGTAGCAAGATGGAAAAACAATGCATGTCAGATCAAGTAGCAGTGTCCCATCGCCTCCCTTGGATGCCCTTGACGCTGTTCCTATTAATGCAGTGAATGTTGAAAACTAACTTACTAAAACAACAGTAGTACAGTTATTATAAGAAGAATACTTTAAAAACCATTCCTTTAAGTAGGTTGATTGGGCATTTTTCCAAACCCTGGGCCCATACCGTTTTGGAGAAATAAGTGTTGACACAGGAGTCATTGGCAATGTCTCCAAGAAAGGAGACATCTATGACTATAACATCCCAATCATCTGTCTTATATCCCTCTCCGTAGTTAGTGTCTCTTGGTAGCCTCACCTGATACTTAGCCAGCAATTTGCTCTTCCAGAGGGAATGGGTGATGTCATGAATTGAGAGGCGCAGGTTGTGGATGCTGCCTTTAAAATGAAGAGCCTTGGGTTCTTCTAGGAGCTGTCCTCCCATTTGCCTTTCCAGTTGTAGAACTTCCTACAATGACACATTCCAAAGCAAGGTATATTATTGATAGAACTGCCTAATTTCCATCAGACTTCTCATCAAGTAGACACGTTTCTTTGCCATGTCTGTTGGATAGAGCACTGTACTTGCCCAATGCCGTGAAAACAACCACCTGCAGGTCTGAGGCCTTTACTATGAAATCCTGACCATCTTGGGCAGTCTTAAGATGCATTGGTGAGTAGCCTGTGGAATTTGCATCACACCACATGTGAGAAAACTAAGCAATTTGTTTTTTGCAGTTTGCAAGAAGAAGAGACTGACATTGAGAACGGACAGAGATATGAATACAAGAAAAAATATTGATAAAAGTAAGCCGATAAGAAAGTGAAAGGGGCTGATAATTAAAAGATGACTTCTTTGTTACATTTGTTAAAGCCAAACAACCACCATCAAAAATATGGGTTATTTTAGACATTCAGTTTAGTCTCTCACGGCTTATTTATGTACAGAAATGTATAAAATACCTAAGTCATAGTTACTCAAACTTCATGTGTGTGTGCATATGCACAAAGGAAAACCTTGAGTGACATTCATTTGAGGTCCACCTTTGTTCAGAGATAGGGTTTCTCATTAGCTTGGATGTCTTCAAATAGGCTAGGCAAGCGACCTCAAAGGTTGACTCTTGTCTCCCTGGTATTGGAAATACAAGCATGTGCTATCATACCCAACATTTTTTTTTGTAACATAGGTTCTTGGATTTCATGGCTAGAACTTTATCAACTGAGCCTAAAATTATATATATATATATATGTATATATATATATTTGCATACAGATAATGAAGATTGAAATCAAAAGTTTCTGAACCAAACAGCTACCCAGATTAGATTTTGAAAAGGCTTCCCCATCTCTCGAAAATTCTAGGTGAAGAAACCCCACTCCATCCTTCATTTATAGTATAAAGATGTTACAGGAAGACAGAGTCTATATTCACTTCCATTCTTCGAGCTGCTTAATGGGACTTAATGAAGCATTTCCAACTACAGCTGAGATTATCCAAACAGCAGCTTACTGTAAGTTATCAATATCAAAGCATGAAATGAACCTCTTTTGTACTTCTCTCATGCTACCAAAGTTTTAACGATTAAACTATTGTATAATTCATGACCTTTTGAAAGTGGGGATTCAGGGAAATAACCATAATTGCAAACAGCATAAAGCAAAATATGGTTGTCTTTGGTGGTGATATTTCAGCAAACAAGGGGAAACCCAAGAATAGAGGCATCCATTCAGAATGCTATCTGCATGCACTCAAGAAAAACCAAGGTATGAAATACAGAGGAACCCCATGGGACATGTTGAATCCATACTGCAAGATATCCAGAGAAGTATGCGCTTTGCATTTGTTGAGTGAATACTCTGCCACTCTCTGGCCATGTAGTCACTACTGAGCTCAACAACATCATGAATAAGATGCGAAGAGCTCAGTGAAACTGCTGCTACCTGGGTTCTTAGCTTCCATCCCCAACTGCTGAAAGGTCCTTTGAGGCATAAGAAATACTAGGATAATGGGGAACATAATCTCAGATAGGGAGTACTCTAATTAGTGTCTTATGGAAACCGTGAGGCAAGATCCCTCTGGCACAGATGACTGTGTGGTCCAGATGTCTGATGGTATTGACCTGCTCTCCTCCGTGGTTGCTGATGAGTAGCTATTACTTGTGACAGGAGCTGAGCAGCCAGCTAGCCACCTTGACACAGATGCTGTGTCACTATGCCCTAAGTCTGCTATGCTTACCTCAGCAGACCCCAGGGCCTCCCAGTAGGACCTACAGATCTAGCCAGGCACTATCACACGTAGACACCCTCCCTAACACTGCACACCCCATTCACTGACAAGAATCTTCTGTCAGCCTGTGGAACAGGGCAGAGATGTGAGGGTTAATTGCCGTTGCTTCTGATTCAGCAGGAACACATAATGAGCTTATGTTGATCATGTTCAGTGTCTAGTTAGCATAATAGAGAAAGCCGATGTTCCCAGTGAACCTGGCACCTGACAGATTCTAAAGCTAAAATGATGTTTGTTTATAAGCCATTAGAAGAAAAGAAACATAATTAGAAATCTTTGCGATTACAGTCATGCCAATCAATCAGTTCTAGCTTCTTTCCAGAATGTCCTAATTACCTCATCAAGACATCTAAAGAGCAATCGATAGTAATTATCTGATTACTATAGATCTTCATTACATCCAAATTATCTCCCTGGGATGTCTGAAAGAAGATGCATTGTATTCTGGGAGGTAATTGTACCCAACAATGTAGAATGCACACCCCATCCCTACAGTCAACATAGAATGCCAGAAGACAGCATCTTATCATTATCAGTTTACTTGGCAGGATGGGCAACCTAATGAAATCTTAGCTGCCTATTGGCCATGACCTTGATGTCAAGAAATTTTGAAAGCAAAGTCTGGGTTGGAATCAGTCCAAGAATAAGGCTCAGTATTTAATTTCTCAGAAGTCATGCTAGGGAGTTTTCTCTCGTGAAGATTGAGCCTATAGTGGTTTGGGGAGCCCCTTTCAAAGAGAGAGAAAAACAAACAACAAAGTACCACTTAGTAGCAGTGGGGACAGAGAATATTCTCATTCATTCTCTCTCTCTCTCTCTCTCTCTCTCTCTCTCTCTCTCTCTCTCTCTCTCTCTCTCTCTCCTCTTTATTTCTTCATCAACCATGAGGCCCATAATAGGCTGCTGTGCAGAGCTGGAACATGACCTCTTGAACATTTCTAGCAATAGGATGTATCATCTACCAATACATGCCTGATTATGAGTTTTATTTTAATTTATTAAAATTAAATTTATCTCAAATTAATTATTTATCTCAAATTAAAAACTCGTATTAGCACACTAATATGTCACTGTTATGTTATAAAATCAAAGGTATAAGCTGAGATTAATAAATGTGAAGTACTAATGTTGTCTTTTGTTGGCCAATAGGGCCCTGGGCTTAGGCTGTATGAACTTTTTCTCTGTCTTAAAGGTGGGTGGTATAAGCAGCTGTTCTTATGACAATATCAGTGTAAGGAATTAGCTCAGGATTATTACTCAAATTTAAAACAGTTTTTTCCCTGAAAAATAGCGACTAGTGTTACTACAATTAGAATATTCAAGTTGACAAAAAAGACCATAAATTACAGGAGACAAGAACCAAAGCACTGGCTGGATGTGGTGGCATACACCTTTAACCAGCCCTCTTGGGGGGCAGAGCCAAATGGATCTTTTTGAGTTCAAGGCCAGCCTGATCTACATAGTGAGTTCCAGGACACTAGAGTGACATATGCAGTCCCTGTCTCAAAAAAATAAATAAAATAAAAACCACAACAACCACCAACCAAAGCACTAAAGATACTCAAGCACAAATAAAATATTTCACTGAGTAAGTAGAACTCCTTGGTAACAAAATCATGTAAATGCACCTGTGAGTCAAAATGACTAGTCATGCTCAGCGGATCCCACCTGTAACTTTTGTGTCAGAAGAGGGAGCAATCCACAGGATGTGCTAGTTGTGATGGCCAGCATATGCTTGGCCCAGGGAGTGGCACTATTAGAACGTATGGCCTTGTTAGAGGAAGTGTGTGTCACTGTGAGGGTGGGCTTGAAGATCCTCTTCCTAGCTCCTGAGGATGCTCAGTCTGTTCCTGGCTCCCTTCCGATGAAGATATAAAACTCTGAGTTCCTTCTGCATCATGCCTGCCTGAATGCTGCCATGCACTGACCTTGATGATAATGGGCTGAACATCTGAACCTGTAAGCATCCCAATTAAATGTCCTTTATAAAACTTACATTGGTTATGGTGTCTGTTCACAACAATAACACCCTAACTAAGACACTAGTCAAGCTTAGTTCCCATATTTCTAGTGTTCAGTGTTCTAATCTGAGATGTGCTATGGCTATTTCAACTGAAAAATACATGGTGACTTGTACATAACAAACTTGTTTTCCTCGAGTTTTCCTCCATGAAACTTTGATTAAAACATGTGATATGGATACAATGATGAAATTAAAAATAACTGACACGCTCATCAGCGAAACATGAGTTTACAGCTAAATGCTTTCTTCTCCTGGCCTTCTTGAAAACAGTCACTCAGTGTCATTGAGATGTGTGCCTTATGCTAGGAAGTGTGTGGCTTGGCCCACTGCTTCTGTTCTGTATGGTACAGAGACCATGTGAACCTGTAACCAGGATGAAAGGAGATCCTCTCTAAAACAGTGTTTTGACAGAATGTTGTTGAGTCACAAAGGTTAGGTTATTTCATATACCTTGATGGAGAATAATAACCAAAGGTCAAAAGATTTAGGAAGATTTAACAAAATGTCGTGACCTTGGAAATAAATGTAATAATAAACATTAGGATCATCTAGGTTGTTTGTGCTTAGAAATATAAAGGTCACCTTCTTTGTTGGGGTTGTCTTTCTTATTGGCAGCCAGACTCTCTTCTAATGTCCTGTGTGAAGCTATTGGATACTCTGATAAACTGTATCTTCCTCTTGTTTTAGTTTGAAAACTATCTCGAGTGTGAAGTAAGAGTGATGGACCCAGATCTCTATCCCATCTCTTCATGGGGGCACACATGTCTCCCTGAGACCTGAGAAGCTACTTGCTGAGGCATCTGCTTCCACAAGAGGGCTGAATCGATTCTGAAATCCTGTGAAAGACTGCAGCAAAGGCAGCAACATGGAATTCCACCACAGAAACAAGCACCTTGCGCAATAACCAATTAAACCAAGGCACTGTCCATGCCAAGCCATTAGCCTAGGCCACTTAAGAGGCATCATAAATCCAAGCTCCTTTAAAGGCCTATGTGGAAAAATAAAGCAGCTCTGGTCTGTGCTCCGGGCTCTCACAGGCTCTCAGATAGTAAGATATATCCACACTGGGCCCAGCGGAGGAAGGGAAATGGAGGCATAGCTGAGAGCCTATGGCTCTTACATTCTTTCTATACCACCAGAAAGTCTCGTTTTTCAGGACTGTCCAGCCATGTGGGATTGGCCACCTCTTCCTTCCTAATAGGCCTTCCAACCATGGGCAAACTTCCCTCCAGAGGAGCCTCCCAATTAGGATTCCTGGTTAAATTTCAGTTTCTTATAGTCCACTGATCATGAAAGAGGAGGTAGGTAGGAGACAAAACCACCTCGTTGTTTCGCTTGTCTACTTTCAGACTTGGAACTGTCTCTGTACTTTAAAAAAAACAAAGACTATTTCTGTGTACGTTATTTCCAACAGAAATGTGAATGGGTTCCATTTACTTCTGCTAAGGAGCTGGATCATGAGTACCAGATCCACTAGTGGTAAGGAGCTACTATAGAGAAATCACTGAGCCGCAAAGACATGAAGGTCACAGAAGCCAGCCTCCTCTAGTTTGTGCTTGCCTTAGCTTATGGAGCTAGGACCTTCCCTTTGCTCTGTCCTTGGTGCTGACCCAGTCCAGGGCTTTGCTAGGGCACTATCTTCACAGAACTCTATTATGTAAGAACAACTTAGCACATGTTCAGTACTCTAAGCGCATTAAACTTCAGACCAGCTTTCGGTGATTGTGTTGACTGTCTGTACTGAATCTGCCTTCAGATTTAGTGAAACCTGTCATGTTTTTATCTAGTCTTTATTCCTGTGTTGAAACATGCCCTGGTCATTTGGAAATGAGAAGTTTCTTTCTGCTACCATGGTTATTTTCATAGCCCCCGTCACAGCAGTGTGCCTGCACTCTACTAAAGCAGAGGCCAAAAAGAGCAGCAGTCCCTCTCTCCTGTTCCCTGCCAGCTCTTCAGCAGGCAGCTCTCAGCCCTGTGCCTGCTGTCCCCGCCTCTGGCCTTCAGGCCTCTGGCTGCTGAGCTGGGCAATAGGGAATAGCTGACAGTCAGCCAGCCTCTTCCACCTGCTCAGGTCAATGTCACCTCATGCTGCTACTTTCCTTTCCTGTGTTCACACTGGGGTGCTCTGCCCTTCCCCAAGCCTGTCTGCCCGCCTTCATTCTTAATAATAATAATAAGGCTAGACGCCAGTGACCATGTGCGAACATTCCCCGTCAAAGTCCCTTCGTTTCCAGGGCTCTGCCTGCTGTTCCAGCAGCTGCCACTGCCACAGATGCTTGGGCTGAGCTGCTATTTACAGCCTGCCTGGTCAATGAAGTTTGTGATGCTCTCAAAGCAATGTGCCAAGGGTCCCGTTCAACAGAGAGGCCGTGTCACTTGTCTCCCCTAGGTATTCTTCTAATGTAAGCAAGGGTGTCTCACACAGTATCATGGAATGGGAACTTTCAGATCACTCTAGTACATGTGAGTTCATGTTGAACTTCTGTTTGCCATTTAACATATTATCATTCAAATTCCATAAGCAATTACCAAAAATTGAGGATAATACAAATTTACTGTCTTGTGCTATATAGGCCATCAGACCAAACCAAGCATTAATATGTGCAGTTAAAGTATATGAGGGCAGCCTTCTCTTCTGGAGACTTCCAGGGAGGGGAGTTTACTTTCTTTTTATTTCTTAGACTTTCCAGGCTGCTTGCCTTCCTTCTCATGGTTCCTTCTTCGGTCTTTGTATCCAACAATGAAACATCTGCCCCATCGCCCTTCCATCCTCATAATACCTACTGACCACAGGTAAGGGAAGTTCTTTACACTATAAAACACCCACTATTATTTTATGTCTGCCCTGTCAAGAAGGAACATGGTCATATTGGTGAAGTTCTTTGGATGTGGACGATATTTATACATTTATGTATTCATAACAGTAGCTTACAGGTATTCTCAGAGAAGTATTGTTATGATTAGCACAACTTTTCCTTTCCTAGGCCCCCATACGAAAGTCAATTCATCAAGCAGGTCGTTTGCACGATAGAGGATAGGGCTGATTCCACATCTCATGAGAAGACGACTAATTCTGAGAACCATACGGATCCCTATGACAACATCTGACCAGCTAGACTGCACCGAAGAAGAAACATCCTAAAACTAGATAAATTTAACATCTTTGTTGATTTATCACATTTTAAAATACCATAATAGTCTCAATGCCCATGTAGAAAGATTAATAGAATCTAGTCCTAATTTTGTGCCTAATTCCAAAACGTTGTTCTTGAATCTTCCAGGGGTCCTCGAGGTAGACACAATCACTGGAACCTATAGCATATTTTTTTTTTTTTGGTTTTATTTGATACATGTGTAACATGCATGGATAGATTAACGTCAGAAACCAGGACCCTGACAGTTTAACACACAAGATAGTTTTGAAGTCACCTGCTGCTTACCATGAGGCAGTAGCAGATGGACAACAGTGCAATCGACAACAGGTGGCTGGATGCAAATGAAGCCACCTACTCCTTTAACACATTCCCAGCATGCTCAGCCCAGGAGGGTATCACACCACTGGCAAATGAGCATCATCTAAACCATTTTTGTTTTTCCTACTTTCAGTGTTTTATTCCTTTCTTTATGTATCTCGCTTTCATAGGGTTACTGGTCTCTCCTGCAGCCTATGTTAGGATATTTGAGAATTAGATTTATCTAAGGGAGAGCTTTCTCTGTACCCAGAGACTCTGAAGAGAAAACCAGATTGTGGTGATGTATATGATATGGTCTGGGTCACAAATATGTCTTTTAGAAACTCAATAAACATGCATATAGCATGAATGCAAATAACTTTTTTTTCAAGTTTCAGATTTCAACATTTATTGAGGGTCTTTATTATAAAGAGGAGTGGTTAATAGTGTAGCAGAATTACTTATTTCTACATAAATGTATTTTTCTCTCTGGGAGTTTTAAGACTTATTCCAAATATAACCTTGTTCTCTATTAATTTCTAGTCTATTTATATTAGGATTTAAGGCTTTGCAAATAATGAAAGGAAAACATAATTTTTATTACTTTAATTACCCAAGGAGGAGGAGAAAAAAAGGCGACTTAGTGATACTTCAAACTCCATCTTTTCAATATACTTGACCTCTCTATTTGAGTTTATTCCAGACTATTCTCACAGTTTCCAGCATCTTTATCTCCTTGTGTGAACTCAACCTCAGCTTTGCTCCCACCTGCCCTTCATGCGTGTGCACAGGAAGAAAGCTTCCTGAACGGTATATAAAAGATACCTGCTGTCTTCTGTCAGCCTTGACTTTTACCCCAGCAGTCACTGCTGGCATTCTGATTCTACATCAGTGCTTCCAAATTGCTAAGTGAAGCTTTTAAGTTTCAGGTGACCATTTTTGCTCCAGGGCTTAACAAAACTCAGGAAAATTGTTACAAAAGCTGCTGAACTCAAAGAGGTAGGTAGAAAGATGAAAGGATGTTTCAGAGCTTCTTGAGCCTGACTGATAGGGAGCTTCCTTTTCTTTGTCTAGCCATACCCATAATAATATCACTAAATTTAAAAATATTTTTGATATACCCAGAATTGATTTTTAATAAGTAAAAACCAATAGTCTTGGTATGTTCAGGCCACCACCTTTTCTAATAACTTGCAACTTGTATTTCTACTAACTTGTATTCTTGGAAAATGAGCACTCCTTTGGACCCCCACCATAGACTTACGCTTCCATTTTTCCACAATCCAAAAAGACCCCCTACATCCAGCTGCAACTTTATGAGATGATCAAGTCCTTGGAGACTCAATAATAGGTTGCCAGTGTCTGTGATAAGGAGGTAACTTTAAGCATAAAGCAGGAAGAAGATCTCCTTCCCCTCAGTGCCCAGATTTAGAGAGAAGAGATTACACCAAAGACAAGGAGGCATATGGACCAAGTTTGTAGAGTATCCATAGAGAGGCAAGATCACTGTTAGTAATGCAGATGACTGTGTTTTGATTAGGACATGGAGAAGAAGTTCCAAATCGAACAACTACTGTGTGAAAAATGATGTATTAGGAAGAGATCAATAAAAGGACAAGGGGAGCAGGACAGGCACGGCTTAGATTAGTCTTCTTGGGATTCTTATGCGTTTAAATGGAAATGAGCCCGAACAAAAAGTAGAGAATTTGTAAATTTGTATGCATCATTGGCGATGTGAATCAGTGTAGCTTGATGCAGCTCAATGGGAGAATATGTTTGAGATGAGTTCTCTATGGAGATGGATAAAGAGAGAAGAGGATTTTTAGATCAGGAGACTAGGGAAGGTTGAGGAAGCTTCTTCTAAAAGCAAGTGGCAGCTTCATTGTGACAGAGATGGATGCTTATGGGATTTTAGTCTTACCCTAGGACACAGGCTCAGATTGGAGATCCTGACAAAGAAGAAGTTACTGCTAAGACTAGAATATGAACACATCTACATGGATGGATGAATGCCATGAGTGGGAAGAAGACTAAAATAACATGTACCTAGAATGGCAAATATGGGGGTAACATTGAATTTGAGGGACTACTCAGAGTAAAATAAGTTGAAAAAAAAGACAAAAAAAACAGGCCCTGCTGGGCTGGTAGAAGCAGAGATCTGCACTTAAGAAAATATAGTGGGTAATGAACAAGAATGAGAAAAATCCATACCATATCCCAGAGCTGGTATGGAGTGCAGGAATGAGTAGAGCTTACTTTCTCAGCCTCGTGGTGAATTAGGAGAATGGGGCTTCTCTGTGGGTGCTGGAGGAGCTGTCTGGACGATCCAGTAGTGGCTTAGCTGAGTAAGTGAAGGAATGGGGGAATGGATGACTTGAGGATGCATAATGTGTGTCCTTAATGGACTCACACAAAGATGTGCAAACATGTTTAAGGTAATAGTCCTTAAGTGACTGTACAATATGCAAAAAGCATTGTGGTAAAACTCCAAGTCCCAGCCAATGTAGATCAGAGCCTTTGTAGAAGGACTCTGGAACAGATCTCTGAAACCCAAGTGGGTTTCATACATGTGTGAAGATGAAGAATTACTAAGTAAGAATTACTGGGAATGGAAATGAAAAGGAAAGGCGAAAGAAGGACTGGGAAGGGTGATGGAAGGAGATTGGAAATCCAAAGACTACAGGATGAGCATGGAGATGCCGGATCTGCAGTGAGAAGTAGCAGGAAGTGTGCCAAGAAGGTATGCTTTTTACTGGAGGGCCCTTTTGAGCTAATGAGCCTCCAGGTTCCTCTTTGTGTATGGGTAAGGTAGTCGAGACATGACTGAACTGTCTCTTTGGAGTGTTGAGTAGACCGTTTACTTATTACCAAGATTTTGGTTTTCCTGCATCATTAAAGGGCCAAGAGGTACAAGAATGCCTCATCCATAATTCACATTTCTTTCCAGCTAAGTGCTGGATCCCCACATGCTGAGCATTTATAAATGTGTGTCTGGAAAGCACCGTCCATGATCCAAGCTGCTCTTGGGCTGCTTTCGTGGCTGAGAGCAACTCACTGGTCTTCTTTTGCACTGACCATTTCTATCCCAGTTCTATAATTAGCATACTCAAATGTGTGTTCTTTTTTAAAGTATAACATTTTTTCATAATTTTTGTGTCTATTGGGAAGGCAGATTCTGAGTATTGTTATGTCAGAATATGAGTTATGTGCATGAAATATTTCAGATACCATCAATGTCTGTGTGCTTCTTGCAGTAATTTTTTTCATGGAATTGTTCAGAAGATTCACTTTAATCAGACCCCATGGCTCTCCAAAAATTACAGTTTTTTTTCTTTTAGGAAGAATTTAGCTCTAGCATGATTTGTATTCTGCTGGTGCCTTAGAAGTGTTCCACAGAGCTGCAAGGAGGATAAAGGAAAAAACCTGAAGCCTTACACAGGGCCACACTCAGATCATTTACTTCCACATCAGGAAACCCAACAAGCTCAGAATATATGCAATGACCACCAAAGTCTCTTTCCTTTTCCTGGAAACCTTGCTGGCCATATCCACCAGGAAAACTGCAGTTGCCTATGGCTGTTCATTTCTCCCTTACCACAATCTTTGAGGTGGCTTCCCAGGATCCCTGAGCTGTAACTTCCATTTTTTCACAATCCAAAATAATTCCCTGGATAAAAACTGCAGAACGAAATATCCTGACAGTCAAACATGTTCTTCCCTTGGTTTTCTTGTCTCCTTTTACTCTTATTTCCCTCCCCTGCTACTCTAATTTCCTTTTACTGGCTGGCTTTCCTGCTCCCATATCATGGCAACGTCTCCTTAGTTCCTCTCTGGCTATACATTCAAGTTAGTTCCATAGACCAACTGTAGTTAACTGCTCACACCCGAGGCTTGCTTTCTCTACAACATTGCTGTGTGACCTAGAGCCGCTTAAACTTTCCTGATCTTTGGAGTCCACATCTGTTAAGTAGAATAACAATACTTTCTTGAGTTATTGTAAAGATTGAATGAGTTAATAAAAAATATGTAGAATTTTGACTTGCAGATAGAAGCACTCAGTAATAGTCATTCGTCCACTCTTGTCTTTGGATATTTTTCCTTCTTAGTGCAGTGGACAAATATCAGCTTGATATCATTGATGCTTGGATCTATATGTTGGGATCTGTTGTCTGTTCAGAAAATCAACACCATATATATTTGTTTGAAAAGCATATATTATTTTATAACTGTTATATCACATAACACATATTTATGGAATGTAGTATGTTATCAAAGAATGAGACAAATACTGCATAATCTGACATGTGTAATTTGAAGAAGTTTATTTTATAGGAAAATGCCTTAAAAGAATAGTTTGAAAGGTTAAGGAGGATCAAAGGAGGGAGGAGAACAGAGACTGTTTGACAGGGATAAAGACACATACACACACACACATATACATATATATACATATATACACACACACATATATATATACATACACACACACACATATACACACACACACACACACACACACACACACACACACACACACACACACACACACACATATATATATAATTGTCCCTTGGATATCTTTAGGTGCCAGATTTATACCCCTAACTCAATAGTCCATAAGTAAAATTACTATTGACAAGAAATGTTTGTGTGAGCACATCCACAGGGTGAGAGGTTTAAGAGACTGGTTTTTTGGAAGATAATTATATGATGAGGTAAGACTCTTCTGAATGAGAGAGATGTTATTATAAAAGGGCTTCCACACTTTCCTGATCATCTCTACTTCATTAAGACTCAGCAAGAGACTGGCTGTCTGAAACCTGGAAGAAGTCCTTACTGGAGCCCAACCCCGCTGACACCCTCACACTGGGCTTCCTAGATTTGCCACTGTTGGGTATAGAAATTTGATCTTCTATCCTCTAGCTGAGTGAGTCACCATGCTGCTTGCTGAGGACCTCGTATCTCTGTTTCCTTCTTCTCTTTCCTCTGGTATCATCACAGCTATGCCACATCTTCTTATTAAGTTGACTCTGTCCACTGAAGACAGACTCGTGGGTCTAGTGTGAATTTCCAATCATGCCTTTCTTCTGTTTAAACCACTGTACTCCCCACACACTATCTCTTATAGCTAAGCTCCATCTTACGTGAAGATGTTATCTTCAGCTTGTAATACATCTGCATAAAGGCATCAATTCTGGTTCACTTTTATGCGTCTTCAGCCTGTCCCACATATCTAGGCATCTTTAATGCTTTTTTCCTATCAACGATGCTTAAAACCTTTCATTATAACAAGACTTAAACATTAGCTCTTGTTCCGATTTTCTTAAAATACCGTGTAGTTGCTCTGCCTGAACTCTCACAGAATGTTGCATCTCAGCTGTGACATTCATCATGTTCTGGCTTATCTCCTCAACCCTGGCACATTTACTTTATTCCTCCTTCTAGATCATAACTTCTTCAAAGGCACTTATTATATCCCTTGAAGCTTCAAATGGGATAAAACGAATGGCAATAATCACACCAGGAATTAAGCTCATTTATTCTGCAAAGCAGCAGCCTGTTGTCAAATGCTAACCCTCTCCCTCACAGCCCTCGTAAAAAGAATGGGAGAGCATATAAATGAAGTAGCACACAAGAGGAACATACAGTGTGAGCAATTATGCCAATTTCTTTTATAGGAAGAACACAGCTGAGATAAACATGGAAGCAGATTATTTACCATCCATGGGCTCCGTTGCCAAATTCTTCTACATTTTTCATTAAAAGAGCTAAAGTAAAGTAAACAAAAGTAGCCCTTGGGAGGAATTAGCACAGAGAAAACGGCTTATTTATCAGCATGGCCTCTGAGATATATCCGTTTGTATAACTGCTTCCTCTGGGACCCTATGCATGTGTTTGCACACCTGCCCAGAGCCACTACCAGGTGCGTAAGGTCACTCCAAACCTTTGCTTCCAGGTCAGGGTGAAGACGGTTGGGTGGATGGGAAACACTTACCTTCAGGGCATCCTGTGTGTCATCCAGGCAGTAGACTCTGATGCTATACTCCAGGGAAGAGCAGCAGAGGGGCCCAAAGATGGCCAGCTTCAGACGCTTGGCAGCTGCTTTGGTGGTGGACTGCCCAACCAGGGCATAGGTACTGAGGTTCTCCGTGAGAATATGGCAAGCCTCTGCATCCAGCTGAATGTAACAGGGGGTTGTGAAGTTTTCCTCTCCAACAACCACAACATCCTGGGGATGATGGGGAAGGGAACGTGGTTAGGCTAACAAAGACACAGGCCAGCCACCATGGATGGTGGGAGATAAAATGGAAATATGTCCCTGAGTTCTAGCTCATCGTTCTTAAGGTTTGTGGTACCTATTTTCATTCTCCAGCATCAGCTCTTTCCATCACTGTCTATACACGGATGTAACGCTTGACATAAGTATCCTGGGATCTACATGAAAAGCCAAAAGATAATAATAAATTATCCCTTTTATTTTAGGATACCTGAGCTCACTCGGCGCTTCTGAAAATTTGGTGTTTTAATCTTTCAATGTCTTATTGAATCTAAAAGTATAAATTGTTGACATACCAACCTAGCATATCAACCTTTCCCCAAGAATCCACATTTAAAATTAGAGGAATTAAGATACTGTATTGTGCTGTACTTTCTCTTCCAAAATTCATACTACAATAATTTCTCAGAATGGTATTATTTCACCTAAATAACCTCAGCTCTCAGAATCTCCGCAAGGAGAGACGTGGCAAGGACATACTGCATTTTACATATGTCCCTGCTAATTTTCTTATGCTATCCATAAAACAGTTCATTTATTTTAGATGTAAAAGTATTCAGAACCAAATAAGTAGAAGTGATGATTTTTGATTTATTGCCATATAACTAAATGGCTTAGCCTACATACTAAGAAAGAAGGAGGTCATTCAGTCAAGAGTCAACATTCCAGAAGCTTCCAGTAGTCAGGGTGGAAGGTGAAGAGACACGCTGAAGACCAGGCTAATGAGGCACAAGGCTTGGTTATGAGTTGAGTTCCCCTGAGGTCAGCCAACGGGATGACAGGCACAAGGCCAGCAGAGCCGTGGTTTACTGCAGACAAGTAGAGGTTCTGAATTTTATGTTCTCTCTCAACTTCTAAGCAATTTGGATGGAGAAGGATGTGTGGGGGATAAACCACAGTCATGAACACAATTCAATCTCTGAATTAGGTCATTTTGTCTCCACAGAGCACGAGTCACTTCTACAATGCTTTTTACCGGGTGAGTCTAACTCATAGTGACTCCCAACCACTCAAAAACACTAGTGAATGAAACTTAGTTTCCAGGTCTGGATAAAGATACAAATGTAGTAGGCGAGAGCTCACCACTACCTCAGGTAATGGTTTATAGGCTAGGCCTTATGACATCATCTGACATAGAATGAGCCATAGTTTAATACAACCAATGAAATCATAGTTTGAAGTAAATATAAAGGAGTCTTACACGGAAGAGAAAAGCAGCTCAGGGCCTCTAAGGCTATTCTAGGCCTCATGACACTGGAGACAGAAGGACCTGGGTGTGTAGTTCAGGACAACCAACCATGCCTATCATGGCCCAAACGTGTCTTGTAAGGGCTTACATGAGAATGTTCCTTGTATTTTCCTGGACTGCCTAGTTCACCCCTATATCTTCATCGCCATCATTTAGGCCCCGAGATGGAAAGGGCACTTAGCAGAGTACCTTGTAAACACTTAAGCTAGAACTTTAGGTATTCTTTGTGTGTTTAGTTGTAGTTTTAATATAGTTGAAGATTAAATGATATTAAAGTGAGATCTGTCTAAATATATTTGAAGACATAACCCCAAACTCAATCCTAGACTTGAGGTACTCTAATAAGGAATGATTCTTTCATATGGTCAAGTGTAGACAATGTTCGTAGAAAGGAGAAACGTAGTTAATCCCGCAATACTGTGTTTTGCTGCTAAGTCAGTTTTCCTAAAATATTATAGCTTTTAAACTTCCATTTGTATCTTTGTAATTTCTTTGGCTAAAAATACCATAAGTGATTATATTGTAACTTCACATTTTGCATATGTAATTTTTAAAACATATATATTTATACTATCATTTACATATGTATTTGATAAAGATATTCTTGAGAGACAGATGCTAAGTGAAAAGTTCTGATGCAAGTTCTGATGATCCCTCCTTTCCTCCTCTCCCAACTTTTGGTGCCTATACTCCTAACAGAGGGTTCCCTGGGATTTTTGAGTCTCTTTTATTCTGTGAGCTGATTTTGAAAATCAGCTTTCTCGTGCCCATCAGTCAAGAGATAGGGAAGTAGTTACTGGTCTTCTGTCTCTCATTTTGAGTGTGAGCTAAAGGATGCCCGGCTTTGCTTTGAAAATAAAGGTCTCCTCTGAATGATGGACAGTGAGTATCATGTTTCTCCCACAGACATTCAACTCACCTCCCACTGTCCCTGCACTGCCTGGTTTTTGAGCTGGATCTTCCAGTCCTCGGTGTTAGGGTCTGCACAGTGATGCAGAGTGAGGATGACAGGACGGGTCAACAGAGCTCCAGGAGGCCCACAGCTCACCACAGGGGTCAGCAGGGTCTGAGAGTCTTCCATGGGGGGCCTGCATGGAGAGCAGAGGACTATAGCAGTGACATTTCCATAGTAGGAATACATTGTATCATCACTGAGTTCTAAAGTTAGATGAACAGTTCAAGCCACTTCCTCATAACACTTGAGCAGGGTGGGTATTGGGTGTTACAACAGAAATAAATGGAAGCCATGTTCTGTATAGACAAGCTTTTATCTTGTGAGACAGGAGGTTTTTCTGACAGTGGAACATTTGCCAGCATCTCTTTGATCCCATCCTCAGACACAGGCCTGCCTTGGGTAGCTTCCTCTGAATTCATACTCTGATACTTTCAGGATGGAATGAGAAAGAACAGAATCCTTATGATGTTACATAACCAGCTTTTCTGATAAGGCTCACCACTGGTCTCACAGAGTTTTAATACTTTTGTGTTTTCAGGGCCTAACTTGAAAAATACTTCAAAAAACTCACTTCAGAATGAGGACACCCTAGAGCTAAACTTAGTCGAAATGACTTTCAGGCATAATTCAGGCGAGTATAGCAGATTCATTCTTTCATATGTGAGCAGAAAGAATATAGAATGGCATTTCTCTAGCAAGTTAAAACAAGATCACATCAGTTATGTATTTCACACACAAAAAATCTGGCCATAAGGGACTCAAAGATGCAAATTATCCTTTCTTTCTCTTTGTTTCTTTGTTTCTTTGTTTCTTTGTCTCTTTCTTTCTTTCTTTCTTTCTTTCTCTCTTCCTTTCTTTCTTTCTTTCTTTCTTCCTTTTTTTCTTCCTTCCTTCCTTCCTCTCTCTCTCTCTCTTTCCTTCTTTTCCTTCCTTCTCTCCCCTCCCCCTCTCTTTCTCATTCCTAAACTCTATCAGTCTCTTTTATGTATTTGACTAAACCAAAAGTAAATGTACTAATTAGTCCAAGCTGCCAATTAGTATTTGAGAAAGTCCTTCCAAATTTTTGAGGTTGCTTAATTGTCTCATAGCTCACAACTGCTATTTTGTGATTGGCTAAAGCATGCTTCTCAACCGTTCTCACATTGACTGCCAGTATGACTGGCTACTGACATCACAGGCCCATGAAATTTTAGGAGGGTCTTTGAACTTTGTCGACACCTAGAACAGGGTGTTTAGGACAGCACAACTAACATCTGGTTAGGGCCTTAGACATATGCACAGTTAGAGACCATGGTTACTAGAACATCATTCATCATCAACTCACATTATGATCAACTAAAATGAGCATGATCTTTCTTCTAGACATTTTTTTCCATGACCTGCCAACTAGGCCACTTAAGATCATGTATTTAGAAAGATTATTTTGATATCTTCTCCATTACAAAACATTGTCATTTTTTTTCCAATGTTGTCTGGCAAGCAAAGATTCTACCCCTTTCCTTTAATGTTCCTTTCCTGTTCATGAGGAAGTTTTCAGTAATTTGGTATCTCATTAAATTGAGAATCCTGAAGTTAACCTAAAATTTAAGTGCATAGGATATGAGAATTGCTAATTTCTTTAACTTAGAATATGAAGATATAGTCGCATCACAAAGTCATTTTGCATTGGATTATTCTCAAACAAGTAACAACACAAATATTTTGTACGAGGCTCCAGTTAAGAGGGGAGCATGGCAATATCATTATTAAAAATCTCTGATTAAAAGTAGCCAGCGAAAGCCACTGGAAGCTAAGTATTTTGTTAAAACCAAGCTGTCAAATATTCCTAACAGAAGTGTTCTTAGGCTACATCGAGCCTATTGCGTTTGTTAGATGGCATTTGAACCTAGACATATTTATATTTTTAAGTTTGCTTTAGTAGATTCTATATGCAGTTCTTAATGCCATGTCATTCTTCCAAATATTGTTTATCTCCCATACTCTCCTGACCTTCATGAATTGGATATGTCTACCACTTTGTGGTGATAATAATCACTGCCAAGACTGAAACACAAGAATAAGACAAGGGTGAAGATCTTCACGAGGTCACCACTTCAAGCCTTTCTCTCATCAGACATCAATACCTCCAAGATATTTAGCTCGACCAGATATAAACCCATTAAAATGCACATCTCAGTGACATTCTCCTGTCTTATTCATGTGGACATTTAAAAGGACATCTCGGATTCTTCCGTAATTGCAGTGGCTACATGAAATTGATTTGTCTCTTGTTGTTACCTATAGTTTATGTATTATTTATCCCCTCTTCTAGAAGTCAGTAAATATCTATGCCCTGCCCTTATCTACTGCTGACTAAATGAACAGAGATGAATGAAGGATGGCAGCTGTGATTATTTTTAACATCGTTAGAAGATAATTCTTTATAGATTATGATAATTGATGTTCTAGCAGTCTTCAAGGAAGCTTGTCTGCAGTTTCCTTAGAAAAATAAGGCTGGCTACGTCTACAGGGACTAACAGTCAGAGCTACCACTAATGAAGAAAGGCTCAGTTTCTCCAGATTTCGCGGTACTTTACTAAAACTATATAGAAAACACCTGATACTTTTTGAAATATTCCTGAGCTTCAGCTCAGAAAACTAACACAAAATTAATGATGATCCAGAACATGCAACGTTGTGCCTGATGAGCCTTTGGATCTAAATTTTTTGTCGTCTATCAGAACTGGCATGGCATGACAGTTAACATGATAGCTCATAAGTGAGGTCAGTCATTAAAGCCCTCACAGTTTCCAGTTAATCATCATTCCTAAAGCTTACAGTTCTGTCTGTATTGCCCTTAAGAATCCCAACTGCCATTGCTCCCTCCTTCTCTTGAGGTTGTAGGAGGATCTCACTAACTTCTCTCTCCCCTTTCTATGTGCGAGCCTCAGACAAGCTTTGCTTACTTCCAGTCCTTTAATATCCTGCATAACATGTTTTCTTTATTAAACCTGCAGTTTCCTAGGTACCTGGGGGTGGGTACATATATTTGGAATAGGTTTCTGGCAATACCTCGAGACTTCAATATTATCACTTCTACCACCTTGATTTTCATTTTCTCTTGATGCATTTTGTCTCCTTCCCTTTGTCTAATCTTCCCCATCCTCGAATAACATGGGTGAAGCTTTGTTTTCATTTTGTCGTGATTAATATTATACTATATGCCCTTGGCAGTGACTTTATTGGTGCCTAATATCACTTTTCCTACTAGGAGAGAAATAACCCCTCAATGGCTGTATTTTCCTCAGGCCTACTCCTACCTTTTAGTTACAAGTGTACCTTGAGAGATGAGCAATCAATTTTGCAGGGAAGGCCCTCAAGCAGATACTTTCAAGTGGCCCTAGCAGAGAGTTGAGGACCGTCTCTCAGGCTGGTGGCAGCAACCTGTGTTTGGAGGAGGGAAGGAGGGGTTTCCTCTCACTGCCCATGAACATAAGGGAGAAATGAAATCCGCCCCCCGCTGAGTTGGAAAATTGTCAGCTGGGCACTGTCTGAGCACACCCTTGGCATGCAGTAGTGATGGGCAGAGCTCTCGGAGGAGGGAAACCAAATGGTGGGTGGCAGGGGGAGGGTGGGTGTCAAATGAGTGTCAAAAGAATTTATTAACTCAGCGAGGTGTGGATGTACGACGAACAGGGAAGTGAGGAAGAGGAAAGAGAATCTGCAATGGAAGGAAAAACAAAGAAGTAAGACTCTCATTCGCTTCTAAGGTAAAGGAAGCAGTTTCCACTGTACGGGAAAGGGGAGACTTAGGTAAAAGTTGACTATTTTAAACCACAGGTCAGATGTGTCTAAAGTCAGAGCCATTATTTACATAAATGGAGGGTATTCAGAGTACATAGAGCCAAACTGTTGAAACTAAATGTAGGATTTTGTGTGTCTCATGAGCTTTCGGATGTCCCATGAACTATCTGAGTTACATAAGCAAACGGTCTGCACAGATTAACTGCAGGTGCCAGGGAAATGAACAAAACTGAGGTACAGAAGCAGCAACTAAGGAGAAACTCAGCAAAGTCCAATGATCATAATGTCTAAAGTGTTTAAAAAAAAAACCAAACGAACAAAAACTTAACAAGGATAAAATCAGGCTAAAAGCTGGACAGGTCCCAGTGCCCCTTGGCCAAAGTGAATGAGAAGAAGCTGGTTTCCAGAGAGATTTGCTTCTAGCTCCTCCTGGCTATTATCAGTGAGAAGAGCATACAAGAGAGCATTGTAGACAACTCCCATATAAGCAGCTGGATTAACTGCTCATGAATACCTGTAAAGGAAGGTAATCATGGGACCCCTTTTCCAGAGGATGAAACCTGAGACACCAACACACTTGCCTGAGATGCTGGGCTAACTGTTAACACCAAAGATCTCATACAGAAATCATTTTGCTTCTTTCACACTGGTATATCTAGGTTTGTTGACCATGAGCTTAGGGACTTTTTGAAAAGAATCTGCCTCTGTCTACCTCTGGGTGAACATAAGGTGCCTTCTGTGAATGCACGTCTTTCTCTCAGGTCCCTCAGGATAGCAATCTCACCCCAGGCTCAGGTGTCTTTTAAAGCACATGTCTTCCCACATAACTGGCAACTTGAAATATTTGCATTCTGTGTTCACGACAGGAAATGTCTAACTTGCTTCCTATCAAAAGCTCAACTGAACAAAAAAGCCGCTCTGAATGGCATGATTCCGTTTTCCCAGACAGGCAGAGCCTATCTTGAGATGAGGGCAGAACAGCTAAGCCGTATGCTGTGGGCTTTAAACTCACGGGATTATTTTAGTCAGTGTATACTTTGGGTCCCTACAATTTGCTTCCCCTGGGGATCATTAACACAGAGAGTCTTTAAACTCATTGCCATTGTCATTTTATCTTAGGATCTTAACGACTCAAAATGTGTTTTTTTTTTTTATGAGGAAGGAGAGAGGAGAGAAATGTTCTCCTAGCAATATTGTTCGTGTGGATCTTAAGAAATAGGGAAGACTTCCTACTCCCCACCCCCATTTTCCTTCTTTTGTTTTTGGCAACAAAATCTCTCTATAGTCACTACTGGACCTAAACTCCAAAACTTCCTCTCTCAGTGTTGTGAGTGATAGAGTTTCAGACATGCGCTACTGCATCTGGCTGGCTTTTCCTCTGGAAGCTATGAAATAACCAGGAAATGCTACTGTTTCATATTCCTACTGCTCACCTGACGTTATACATAACTATATACTTTATGGTTGATACTATTATAAAATATATCAATATATATCAGTATTTATATATATCAGTATATCATATATCTATATCATTTATCTATACATCTATCTATCTATCTATCTATCTATCTATCTATCTATCTATCTATCTATCATCAATGTATCTACCTATCTACCCGTCCCTCTATCCATCCCTCTATCTGTCTGTTTGTCTATCTATCTATCTATCTATCTATCTATCTATCTATCTATCCATCCATCCATCCATCTATCTATCTATCTATCTATCTATCTATCTATCTATCTATCTATCTATCTATCATCAATGTATCTACCTATCTACCCGTCCCTCTATCCATCCGTCTATCTATCTATCTATCTATCTATCTATCTATCTATCTATCTATCCATCCATCCATCCATCCATCCATCCATCCATCCATCTATCTATCTATCTATCTATCTATCTATCTATCTATCTATCTATCTATCTATCAGAGCCTAGGTATCTGTGAATGTTGCTCTGCACTAGGGGTAATAAAAATATTTGATATAACTAAATATAAACCTTTTTGTAGAAAGAATAATTACTTTTTGTACACATAGAAGAGTAATTAACACAGTCTGAGACTGATTTTATTTTGTTTTCACTTGTCTGTCCTAAGCCAAGGAGAACATTAAATAGGTGGTGTCCACCAAGTGTTTTGGCAGAAGTGTGAACTGGCTTGCACTTTATGCCACAAATGATATGCAGTGTTCATGGCCTCCCGTAGTCACCCAGTTGCCATCATCTCCAGCTGAAGCCTAAGCTGTATCGTATTGGGGTGCTGCCACAGCATGGGGGTACCCTCTCCTACTCTCCCATAATTCTCCTTTCCATCCTTTCATGGTATCCTAATCAAAGGAGTGACTACACATTTTGAATAGAGGGAAGAAAACAGAGTATTGATAAGGTCAAAGACCTCTTCTTTAAGCTTCCAAAGCTTTTGACTTTAAATAAAAGATTCATAGTTACTCTGTTGAATTTGATTTGCATCAAGAAAGTTTTGTGTGTGGAGGAATCTTAAGACCTCAGAATATCATGCAAAGGAGGTGGAGTGGGGAGATGGCTCAGGGTATAAGATGATTGAAGCAAAAGCAGAGGAATCTTAGTTTGATATCCAGCATGCACATATAGCTACCGTGTCACATACTCGTGATCCTAGCAAAGGGACAGTAGAGACAGAATGGCCTCAAGGGCTTACCAGCATGCCAGTTTGGACAGATTGACTAGTCCCTGTATCAGTAGGAGATTCTGTCTCAGAATAATAACATATAGAGACATTGAGGATGACACCTGGGGAGTCCACTTTTAACTTCTAGACATGAATGTATATCGCCCCCCCTCCCCACACAAAGAAAACACACATCAGAGACTCTTGATGAAAGTTACAGCACAAGATGACCTCTCGGATACACGAGAAGACCTCATGACACTAACATTCCATTAAAACAGCAATGTGTTTACCCTGTAAGTGCTCAGTAGAAGTGCACTTCAGAAAGAGTAAGAATACAAATATCACTGATGTTCATTCTGCAGGGTCTTACGTGTGTTTCTGTGTTAGTGAGGCTCTACATACATCACTGAACCTATCTATAAAGGCTGAGGGAACTTATTCCTGTGGAATCGTCTCAGCTACACATCTTACTCAGTGACTGAGGAGGGCGACATATAACCCAAGCAAATCCGACCCCAGAGCGCTTCTGTTTTCCAAGGTGACATCCCCCCTGTGTACACCACTCCATAGACCCCGCCTTCTCGTTACCTTACATTCTGGCTGCACTTGCCATTGCTCAAGGAAGACCTTAACAATCTTTATGTAACACAGATAAAAACTGTCTGAGGAGCCAGGGCAAGGAGACCAGATGTGCCGCTTGAAGGCATTTGCAGCAGAGCTGGGAACATTATTTTTCTTTTCTCTCTGATTCCTTTTCATGGCATCCAGAACTGGGTGTGTTTCCAGCTGGATGGCACCCAGTTGGTCATCTGCGGATGTGAGCTGTCTGAAGGGAGGCGTGAACTTAATTACATGTGGCCTACTGAATGTGACAAATGGGGCCTTAGCATTATTGAATGCGCTCTACACAAAGCACAGACTGGCAGATGCCTGACCTAAATGAGCCAGAGATGGGACAAATTGTGTCTGACCAAAGAAGGTAAAGAACTGCAAGGCTGAATTTGCAAAGATTTCTTCCTCTCCTACTCTCTAGAGTTCTGGGGAAAAAAAACCCCAAAGTCTCAGTTTCCCCATGAATACAATTTCTATAGCTTATGGGAAAATGTGGCCCCCTTTTATTTGTTTCTAGATGAATGTTTTAATATCTCATTGAGGCCAAAACATTATCCTTTATCAATTCAAGTGGATAAAAGAGTTTGAGATCTGAAAGCCAAGTTTCCCTTTTTTCCCTGTACTCTCTACTGGGCTTGCAATTTCTTCAATCAGTCAACCAAAAGGATCAATCAATTCAGGAATCCCAAGTGTGAAAACAGATAGGACTCCATTTGTAGTCTATGGGAGCTACGGGAAGTTTATGGACTAACACTTCTCAAAGAGAGATGTGGTGGCTGGCGATGTGGCCTGCTGGAAGAGGCAACAAACAGTAAGCCTTCCTGAAGGTCTGGGTTGGCTTGGACTGCAGGGAGGTAAGAGAGGAGTGCTCCGGCCTTGAAGGCAGGGGAATAATTCATGAAAATTATAACAGAGCAAAAAGGATGTCTTAGCTGGTCAGAAGGATTGCAGAGGAGTACACAGGACACAAGGCGAGGAAGCAGGCACATGAGAAATGCTCTCACTCTGGCTCACGTTGTAATGAAGGATAAACTAGGACCAGGGTTTGTATCTGACACATGGGTAATATAGAATGACTATTCATTGAGTATTTTTGAACTAAGGAATGAATATGTATAAGGATAAATAAGCTATGGTATAAGGGAATCTTAAAAATCCAAGGTAAAGAGGTGTTTGACAGTGGTGATAGTCAAACTGACCTGCAATCAATGAGGAAGAACCATCTAAAAAGGACTGGGTTTGTGAACTCTAGGATATAGGACACTGGTCGTGTTTAGCATTTTTCTGTTGGTGAAATTCCCTATAGAACATGTCTAAAGTTTGAGGTAATTGTGAGAGAATGAAACGATGCATAATATAGATATATACGTGTAAAATGATTTTCTGTAGCTTGAATTAAAGGCATGAGTGGTGCTCAAGGATTCCTTGTCTTTTTTTTTTTAAGCTTCTTGGTCTGGCTGTTGTTTGTATAGATGGAAGGATACTACCAGAGGGGAAAATGTTCTGGGTCATACTGTTATTTATAAATCCCCTGTCTCCACCTGGGTGCATAACAAAAGAGCTTTTCAGCTACCAAAGTAGGGGACCAAAGAGAGCAGGCTTCCTGAGGATGCGGATGAGAGTGGCGAGTGACTGTGCATGAGTCACCTGGTCTGCATTTGTCACTCTGACTCTGCTCAAAGCCAGACCTGAGGATGCTTTTCTTTGGGATCAATGGTGGTCCTTATACAACGAGCACCTCTAGTTTGAAAATATCTTGTGTTTTAAGATCTTAATGTGGTTTTGAAAGCATTAACCACCCAGTTTCCAAGTGCACTGCTACACACACACACACACAC
Source organism: Rattus norvegicus (assembly GCF_021556685.1). NCBI lineage: Eukaryota > Metazoa > Chordata > Mammalia > Rodentia > Muridae > Rattus > Rattus norvegicus. Next base: position 232,762,570 of record NC_141535.1, on the reverse strand, counting down.
ACACACACACACACACACACCACACATACACACAAAGATATTATATGGAAACTAATCAAGGAAGTCCATCTATCTTATGTCAGAAGTTAAGCTGAAAATTGAATTTAGAACATCTAACCTGTTCTTATTATTTTTACTGAAAATAGTTTCATATTGATGAACATGTCACATTCAAAATAGAGCCGTTGGATTCAGTCTAGTTTCAACAACACTAGGCTCATCTTGAAAGGTCTAATTATAAAAGCTGAGCGTAAGAAGGTTGATGACTCTTTTACAAAGAGAAGAATCTGTGCGCAAAGGCTGTGTGCCAGGCTGAGGTGGGAGGGGCTTGTCAAGGGCTGTGCTAGGCTGAGGTGGGAGGGGTATGTCGGGGCAGTGGGTGGAGCAAGTTAGGGGCTGTGCTAGGCTGAGATGGGAGAGGCATGTCAAGGGCAGTGGGTGGAGCAAGTCAGGGGCTGTGCTAGGCTGAGGTGGGAGGGGTATGTTGGGGCAGTGGGTGGAGCAAGTTAGGGGCTGTGCCAGGCTGAGGTGGGAGAGGCATGTTAGGGGCTGTGCTTGGTTGAGGTGGGAGGGGCAAGTCAGAGGCTATGCTGGGTTGAGTGGGAGGAGCATGTGTGTGTGGGGGTCTAAGGGTTATACACTTTTGTGACTTTTTATTTCTACAATGGTGAGATTCTTGACCAGATCACAGGAAGCCAGAGAATCTTTGTAAATCCACACATCTCTTTGGATAATCTATGAAACATGCCTTTGGCCATATTTTTCTGCTAAAGGACCATGTGTTTACTCATAGATATTCATAGAAAATATCGCTAGAATTCCGTAGGATATGTAGTACCTGAAGCTTCAAAGGAAGAGAGGTTAAAATTTGACTTTTTTTTTTTTTATAGATCTGGAGTCAAATGTATATCACTCCGTGGTTTCTATTGTGTAACTCTCCTCCAAGTTAAACACTGCTAAGGAAAAAAAACCAGAAAAAAAAAACCATATTTACCTCATATTTTCTTTCCTGTGTACAGTCACATACATTTCATAGACTCTCCCCTGAGGAATGGCCCCAGCGGGAATCAGCAAGCTTACTCCTGAATAGCAAAAGAGAAAAGTACTGTATAAGAGACCAGTGAACCAAAAGGAAACTTCTAGAATGCCTTTGCAGCATGCAAAAAGGACTGAGATTTGGTTCCTATGTAGTCTTTACATTTTCCCTAAGGACATGTAAAGACCCATTGCTGCCCTCTCTTCTTGCTGGGCTTGCATTCTGCCACAGCTCCCTTTGAACTGTTATGGAATTACTTAAGAGAGTGATGTCATTTTGAAAGTTCGTGTTTTATTTAAGGAATCGACAGATGGTTTCACTGTTGTTTTTCTTGTAAATTGAGGGGAAACCAAAAACTGCTATTAAAATTTTAAACAGCTGCAAAGATGCATTGTTTTTGATTAAAAAAAAAAAAGGCTCCCCATGAAATCCAAAGTCAGGGGAATGCTAACCTCAGCCATATCAGAAAACTTTTTTTTCCTCTAAAATATCTGGCGAGCATCAGTGTTATTTCACAGCAGAGTTAGAGATAAGAATGATTTGTTATACACAACTCTAGGAAGTGAGCAACAAGATCCTACTTAGCTGCAACATGTCACGGTGCTTCTCATTTATGTGAAGTGGGCCAATGAGGGATCATTGGTAGGAGCTGTGTGGAAGGTTGGCCTCGGACAACATTGTGACTATCTGAGCCAGTGTCAAGACCACCTGGAAATCCTGGTTCCAAACCCATAGTGGAAATTTTTGTTTGTAGAATGTGCAGGCATGTGTATGTAGGCATGCATGTGTGCATAATACATAATTGTACATGACATTAACAAAATAGGTCAGTGAAGTCACTTTTGTCATTTTTTTGAATAATGCTCCCAGCCTTGTCCCAAATAGTCATGCTAGACTTTGAAATCAGACATTATCTGTCTTATAATCTAGGGTTTCAAGTCCATCAGTACTGCTAAAAGTAAATTTCAACTGTCAACATTGGCAGTCACTGACCTAAGTTCTTTCTAGAAGGGCACTGTGTTTTTTATTCTTTAGATACCTCTAAACTATTCAATAAACTTAAAAACAAATGAAACTACAAATGGACATTGGATAAAGTTGAAATTGTAGGTCAATACATCATAGACTGTAATAAATACTGTATAGATGCTCTCTGGTTGAATGATATACTGGATGAATTAATAAATGAAGATTTCGGGTCTATTGTTATATTTCTAATCATTTATGAAATAGTTCACTGAAATATAGCTTCCTGGAGAACATTGGACTGGACCAACTGATTGCATTGAAGCATAGGAAATACACTGAGGGTTCCTGGGTTCATTATATGCCTTGAAGGTAGTTGGTGCCAGTTCTGAACTCCATCTCAGCAGAAAGTTTTTTTTCTAGAGGAACTAAATTCAGAGTTAGCTGGAGGAGGTTAAAATGTTTTACAGATTTTATATGAAATAATGGTTGAGATTTACTGAATGGAAATTTGAGGTAGACTATATCGAATGTTTCAGATCCAATATGAGCAGAGGTAAGATTTTAGAGACTCCAGTATAGCTTCAAGCTGCATCTCTGTCACTTAAACTTTCAGGACTTACCTGAATTAGGGATGATGAGGTGACCGCCCAGGGAGTTGAAGGTGCCAAACGCTGTGCAGGATGGGTCAGTCTGTCTTGCGAGACTCTGGTTCTTCAGGTTCAGGGCCTCATTCTCTAGCAAGGATTGGGTCATCTGGGGTGACAGCTTGGATGAGAACTCAGCAAGGTCGTCCTGAGGAGTGACAGCACCTGAGCTGTTGTACACTTTGATTTTCAAATTGGGCAGTGGGTCTAGAATTGGAGAATTGGTCATTGGGATTTTGTCTGAGACATCATGGAGAGCATAGACGGGTCCCCTGTACATGGCTGCAGCTGAGGTGAGATCCGGGGGTACTGCCAGGAGATCTGAGGCAAAAAGAAATAGGAATTCTGTTTGCATTTTCCATTAACCAAGCCAGATTATCAAGAAAATATTTCACAGCTTTTATGGAAAGCAGAGCTGATCTGCTAATAGTTCAGGTGGACAGGATCAGAGGCTCTGAAATACAGCTAACATGGTGTCAGCATCCTTCTTGTCAGGAGCCATCAATAGTTAACCTGGCTCCTTCTATATTTTGCCTTGGGGTCTAATCATGACATTTAAGGTATCTGGCTATTTCAACAGAGTAGAAAGAACAGAACGAGCTCCTGAGTCACTATCTCATAATGGCTTTGCTTGTATATGCTAAATTTAGATTCATCTGTAAATCACTGCATTAAAAGCATTATAAGAAGGGGAACAGGGACCAAAAGAAAAAATCAATGATTCAATGTACTTATCCTTTCAAATAGAAGTTAAAAACAGGTACTTGTCAGAAGAGCAACCCAGAAGTTGATCTGATCTCAACAACTCTGACTTATTGTATAGAATGATTTCATTCCTATAATGCACAAAGCCAAGAATCTCTGCCTTTCCCTCATCTTATATTCTGGCTTAACTGAATGGTGAGTCTGTAGGTGTGTGGGCACACCGCTCGCTCCCATGTGTAACTCACAGTGTAGAAAGCCCACTACCTTGTCTGGCAGCCTTGATGTTCACAGGCTGAAAGCCGCCATTGAGTGCTGAGGAGTCAATGATATTAGACTCAAAGTCACGGTGGTTCTTGCGATACACGAACAGGGCCACCACAACAGTGATTGCCAGACAAACGGTTACAGCGATCACAATCCCAACGTAGAGAGCAACGTCATCTGAGTCAGGAGCAGCTGGAAAGAGAGAGGGAAACATCCGACCAACTGCTTGTACAAACTTCCCGCAGAACACATGTGTATTGCGGTAATTTTTTTTCAGACATTTATTGCCATTTTTTATGGGTTAATTTCAAGTCTATTTCAAAAGCTATATAAAATGACTGTGGCTTTTCAGTGGAAAATTATCTCTGATTTCTTTTTCTTTCTCACTCTGCATCAATCCACCCACTAATCTATCTTATAATTGGGCAGCATAACAGACTATTTATTGTGAGGCATTTAAAGAAACTGGCGCCCAACCCATTCCAAGCCAGGGGAAATAAAAATTTTATGACTACTCCTTTCAGGTAAAAAAAAGTTCGGAAGTGTTTTTTTAATTCATTGATAGTTCAAAAAAAAAAGCCATAAACACTGTCAGACACATCTGGTATGGTTTTAATCTATATGTGGATTGAACCAAGATGTTTTTCTAGGTATCATTTCAAGTCATAAAATTACTTCCTATACACTCTTCTCTCTTCCCCTTCCTTCCTTGTGAGAATGGATGGGGGCTGTGAGAATACAGCAAAACTAACGAGAGGAGCAAGCATGGTGGATTAGAAAGGTATGCTCTCTGAAGCCCAGATCCAGGGCGGAAGCTAATGTGAATTCCAGCTTCTGATGCAGGTACAGTATTATTTCCCATTTCGAGCTTCCTGTGGGCCATTGGTAGAGCTTCTTATTATGGGAATAAGCTATAGGTCTATGATTAATTGCATAAATAAAGGTCTTGGTCAATGATCAGAAAGGTCAGGCTACCCCAGGAGGCAGGTAAATATTTGACCATCACATGGTGCCTTCCATAGGGGGTTATTTCTAGGTAATATTAAAACAAGAAGAAGAATTCTTATAAATGGTGCCTGTTGTTTGGTGGCATGAAACATGTTTGGATTGAAATGGAGAAGGTGACAGAAGCTGGTTATTAAAATAAAACAGATAAAAAGAAAGGTTTGTTGCCTCAGTTTTACATTGTTGGGTCTTTGTTCTTAGACCCATCACAAATATTGAGCAAATTAACCAGAGCTGCAGCTTCCTCACTGTAGAAGAAGAGATAGTTAAATTGATGCTTCTGGCAGTCTAGAACAACTCAAAATGCCAGGGTCAATTTATATACATATACATTTTTGGGAGGCAAGGGAGAGGATTTTTAAATCTATAGATTTTGTGATCTAAAATTCGAGAAACCTACTCCTCTCTCCTAAGACACATGGTTTGCATGTGGGAATAACTCATCATTTGATTGGACAGGGGTTCTCAGTAATTACCCACACTCTTGTGTCCCAGTCTTTAATTACACTGGCATTTTTATAAATCTACAGCTGGAAAATGCCCTCTTTGAAAAAAAATATCACCCTTCCCAGTATTTCAAATTTCCCATCAATCCAGTCAATACTGACAGCAGCTCTTCAGCATCCCAACATTCCTCATTATGTGACCACTGCTGTCAAAATGCTGCCTCTACTTTACTGAGGGGTTTTATTGGAGACCCTGTAGAGGAATTCATAACTCTGGATAGAATAGTATATCTAGTCCTTAATGCTTTCCAGTGCTCCTTCATGATGTATAGCTCAACAGATCTGCATTTTCTCAACTGTTCCTTTTGAGTGTTTGAACCCTGCCCTTTATGTATACCAGCCAATTTCAGGATATGTTTTCTCAGTGATAGGGATGCATGCTTTCAATGGTAGACTGATAGCTTTTCAAGCTGGCAGAGACTTGAAATGACCCTTTCTTCTCTTCGGTATCGAAAATCTAATTTGTTTTCTCATGTTAGAATACATTAGGCTCCTATTTCCTGTGCGCACATCTGGGAGCCGAGGAAAGGCAAACTTGAATGGGGGCAATAACGTTAAAGGGTTATTTCCCAACATAAAGCCCAAACATCAAACTTACAAGAAAATCCATATTCACTCTGGGTTCTGTGCTCAGTTGAAATGGGGTAAATGAATCCTTCAAAAGAAAAAATAAATAAATAAAAACAATGAAACAGAAATGGTGACAAAATCAAATTAATGAATGGAAACAAAATAGGAAGCATGAAAACAAATGGTCTAATTCAAAGGAAAAAAAAGGAAAAGAAACCTGTAGTCTTTTAAAATTCTGGTTCACTACAGAATTATGATTTTGTGCCCCCTGTTTGCTCTGGAGCCTTACTAAGAATTAATAAGTAGGCAGATTGAATTTCAGAGCAAAAACTGGTCTCAAGTCACTAACTTTGGAGTGCTTAGAGTCTTTCTTTTATTGAGCATAAACTCTAAATGGATCTAATTTATTTCAGACATCGAGGGTCATTAGCATAAGGAAAATCTTTTTTTCCTCTTCCCCACCATATGCTTTAATTCCTAGGACATGCTCAGAAGGCCCAGACCAGTTTTCCTCTTCTTTTTTTATTTAATCCTAACTGCTTGCTTTTGGCCTCATGGAACTAGAGCAGGCCTGTCGCCACTGGTCAAAGGTTAAGGACCCATTTGCCTCGCCGAGCAGCGCTCACCTCTCTTCCGTCTCAGGCCCACGTTTGGATTTTTGGTTGTTGCTTGTCCAATGGAGGCTGCCAGAAGACTGTGCAGACTGTCAATACAATGACAACCTGGGTGTTCTTCATGGATTTAAATCATTTGAAAATCAGTAGGGCTAAGGATTATAGGGTTATTAATTGTAGTGCTTTGGAGGAATGTTACTCATTGGCCAGATAATAACTAATAACCTCATTGTTTTGAAGCTCAAGCAGAGGAATCACGGCAAGGTTTCTTTTCTTTTGAGGGCGTTCTGATTAGGAAACAATGAGAACAGAAACATAATACTAAAAAAAGCCAAGGCGATGTGGAAGACAATAGGGGCGAAACAGGGATAAAAGGAGGACAGAAAGGTTCGAAGGGAGAAAGCCATGGGAAGAAATAATAAGTCCAACTTATAACTGGTACCCAGTGTTCACTAAGATTTAATATTCTGCAGCGTATGAATTAATCAAATAATGTAGTACCGTTTGGATTAATCAAATGAAGATGAACATGAGTCTGTGAATTAAACATCCCTAGAAATACTCAGGGGTAGGAACTAGAGAGGAACCATAAGAATCACAATTAATTAGTTCAAAGTGAAGGTCTGGAAGACTTTAATGGTGAGGACGACTCTAAGACTGTGGGCAGCTCCTGGGCAGCGGGCGGACCTCTCTCTTCTCACCAGGTATTTACCTATTTGGGAGTTAATTCCGGAAGAACACACAATGCTACTTTAATGAAAGCGAGGCTTGCCAGAGCACAGATAGGTTTGCTCTGAATTAATATTTAATGCTTTATTTTAAAGCAATGATTGCAACCTCCTCCTCGGTTTTATAAATATTATATTCCTTATCCCAGTTGTCGGACTCCATGTATTAGTTTGGCTTTCATTTTTAAACATCTCTGTCTGGTAATAGCCTTTTTTCCATTTGCAGTCTGTGAACTCAATAAAAGGACAATTGGGACAAATGAGGCTTTAGAAACCCAAGGACTTAGGGCAAACCAGGTTTCCTGCTGCGGGAGGAATGCCAAGGGTGAAGCCCTTCTCTTGGAAGCAGGGATGCTACTCAAAGGAACCTTGAGAAACATTTTTTTGCATGTGATAGGTGTGGAATAGGAACTTAGAGATGGTCTGAGGTGGAAATGAAAAAGGTTGGTAAGCACTTATGGGGGCTTGACTGAATAAGCAGAAACTCCAAATCTCATGACAGGAAAGATTGAGTCCAGAGACAAATGACAGCCTCTGATATGTAGTTCCTGGTTTCCCCTGAAGCCTTTGTTCCAACTTCTCAGTAAGACTCCTGTTCTTGACAGGCAAAACAAAGACTAATAGAAATAAATATGTAGTTTTTCATTTCATTTTCTAATGTCCCATATTTATTTAGATCCAGACCACTCAATAACTAAATTTGTGTCATATGGGATGATTTTGAGACTGTAACTCCAGGCAAACAGTTAAGAATCCAGTCATTACCTCACTCAATCACTTGTTCAGTGGGTGCTATTGAATTCGACTACATTCTGAGTTCTAATGCAGTATGATAAGGCTTTCCTGCTGCCCCATAACTCTCATTCTGGAATACGCTTAGCAGGAAATACATACATGAATGACACAATAGACAGGATCATGTTTAATACTGAAAGTCTTCATTAGATGTCAAACACACAGGCTGATGCAGCTCAGTGGTGGGAGGCTCGCTTGTGCAAAGCCTTGGGGTTGATCCCCAGTGCTGAATATGTGCAGCATCAAGAATGGTGTTGCACACTTTCAATCTCTCCTTGGGAGGTAGAAGCAGGATGGTCAGAAGTTGAAGGTTATCGTCAGCTACATAGCAACTTCAAGAATAGCCTGGTGTACAAAAGACCTGTTCTAAATCATCATCGTCGTCGTCGTCGTCGTCGTCGTCGTCGTCGTCGTCGTCGTCGTCGTCGTCGTCGTCGTCGTCACCAACCTCACCGTCATCATAATACATAATATAGCAAGGCTATGTGGACCATTATTAGAGAAATAAGCAGCAGTAGGTCATGGAGGCCTACTGGTCCACCAAGAACTTTTAATTTTACTACAAACAAAATGAAAATTATGTGTTTGAAACATGAAAAAAGCCACTTTGGATTCTCTATAGAGATTGAATTACAGAAGGATCAGATCCATAATACATAATGCTTCTGTTAATGCATAGCTGGGAGATAGTTTTTAATACATCAATATAGTTAGTGAAGTATTTTCATTTGAAGTTGTTTTCAGTAAGACAAAATATTGAAAAAAACTAAATGTCTCATTCACTGTCAGTTCTTTTGCACAGTAAATTAGGATCAGTCTAGGCAAACTGGTAGTTTCCTACACGGGAAAACCTAAAATAGACCAATATTAAGTGTGCTCAGTGCCCCAATTTACTATGTCAGGGAAACACTGATAATGGATTTTTGGAGACAACTCTGTGAAACCTTTTCCATCCTTTTAAAAACATGTCTTTTTAAAAACATGTGGAAAACGCTCGTTAGGTAGCTGGATTCAAAGAAGAAATGATTGCTCTATCCCGTAAAGGAGGGACACGGGTGCATTTTCCAGAGTTTGTTTTTATGTTTCTCCATCTGATTCATCTCTACTCAGACAAGAGGGCACATTTTCTTCAGTTAACAAGGTAGCCCTCACAGTTATGAAGGATAACATGCCAGGTACAACACAGTACAAAACGGTGGTTTTATAGAGTCAATTCGGAAATTAGTTCCTATCTTGGGGATTTCATTTAACTTCTCTGAGACTTAAACTAAAGCCAAATGAAAGAACACCAGGGATGCTAGCCAGTCAACATAGTGAACTTGAGTTCATGGGCTTGAATTTGTCAGCCTGGTGGACTTCTGATAGAATCTAATCTCTACCATTTCTTAACCTGGTCCAATGACCTCTTCCCCAAGTGTCAGTGGACTATAGTACTTGCTTCCATAGCTGTAGAAAACAGAAATCAGATTTACAGAGTGCTTATAATCAATCAATAAATGACAAACAGTTACGGCCAATATCATTATGAAACACAATGTTAAGCTCTGTCGACATGCTGGGTTCTGAGATTGATTCCTGTACAGTGATTGTGGCCTAGTTAATGAGTGACCTCAGAAAACTTGCCTGAATTTCAGCTCCCTATTTACGGCAGAGCCAAGGAGCCCAGTTTCTCTGAGAAGCCACGGGCAATGCCCTCTTTTAAGTACTATATACTCTTTTACTGTCCCCGTTGAAAGAGGTTTGTGCTTGGCCTTTGTGGCTTCTGGCAACCATACAGTGATATGTTTCAGGAGCAAGCTTCCAGGAGCAGAGCGAAAACTGATACTGGCCTGATTTCTTAACCAAGATGCTCTTTTTCTCAGCAAGAGATTTGGAATGGGGCAGATTCTCATAATATCTGGGGGCTTGTTTTGGCACTTGGTAATTGAGGTCCAGGGTTACTTAATATCCTATAATGAGAGGAACATTCTTAGGAACAAAAAGCCCTCCATAACCTCAAACTCACATCACTCAGATTGGTACTTTCACCATCACAGGCAGGAGGCCCGGGGCAGGATGCAGTTGTCTTAGCATTTGAGCCTATATGGAACTAATTCAAGAGCAGGATAAAAAGGAGAACAACTCTTTATTCTTAAGGAAAATTTACTTTTAGAGAGGAAGTTTTCCTAACTTGGAGTACTATTTAATTATGCAGAAAAATAATTATTATTATATGCACTTATGTGTGTGTCTAAGTATTGGCACTTAGATACCTGAGCATATGTGTGGAGGTCAAGGAACAATATTCAGGAGACAGTTCTTTCTGCCACCATCGGATTGGGTGTCAGACTCAGGCCCTCAGGCTGCCCTTGCCCTTGCCTGCCCTTAGGTCCTCTTGTTGGCCCTCATCGTGGAAAATGTTTTTCAAGAAAGGTGCAAATAACTTGAAAGCAAGAGCAGGTGTCTTGAACAATTTGTGTAATGCTCCCTTGGCTCCAAAACCATCTCACAATTGTCCATCATTTCAAGAGATCACACTGTCTAAGCTCTTCCCATCAAGTTGGCTGGGGCTCAAGGTTAGACATAATTCCAAAAGCATTCATGTTTAAATTCAAATGAAATGGTTTCAGCCACTCTTTGTCAATTATGTTGATGTCTCAGTTTTGTCTTGCTTAACCCCAGGGTGTCTTCTTCTTATTTGTGCCAATATTTCTAAGTGATGTCCAACGGTTATGAAAACCAAGGCCTAAAAGATATATCTTACTATCTTAAGATGAAAAGAGATAGTTCTTTGGTTTTAAATTTCAGTAACAAAACATAATCTGAGAGTATGCTCAGTACTTAAGATCTTTATAGTTACTTCTCTGAATTCAGGCTATTTAGTGGGGAGATTTCATTTGGGCATTATCAGAAACAGGGCTAGAATTTCTACCTCCCCCCAAAAAGCAACTACTTTTATTTTCTAGTTTTTCCAAAAACGGATTGCTTTCAGTGATATATGAATATTAGATGATACTAAAAATCATCCTAGCCTTATGACTATAATAGTTTGATATTAACTACTTTTATGCTATAAGTAATATTTTCATACACGACTTATTGTGATGGTCAATTTTGATTGTCAATATTACAGGATTTAGAGTCACCATGGGAACAAATCTATGGACATATTTAGAAGGAAAATATGAATATAGATGCTGAAGGAATTAAAACTCTTTACATTTGGAACCAAGCTAGTCCAAATTGAGATGGTCTGATATTTTTGGGAAAGGCATTTAAGCTCAGGTTATCTACTCTTAAGTGTGGGTAGTAGAAAGCTTCTTACAACATGGAGGCCAGTGATTCAGATACATAGGACAGTCACCACACCCTAGGAAACCTCCTGTCTCCATCTCCCCAGCCCTGGGACTACAAGCATGCATCACTGTTTGGGTGTCATGGGTCAACAGTCACGTCCTCCAGCATGCATGGTATCCTTCCAGCCCCAGAAAAATCAAACAACACAGCAGTAAGACCCAGTAAAGGAGCTCATATTATAAAAGGAATAAAAGTAGAGAGAGGGTTGGGTTTATGTAGTGGCTCCAACCTTTGCATATGGGACTCAGGAAGGTGAGTAGTTTCTTTTGTGGGGGTGGGGGGCATCAGTAGTTTCTATTCAGTGTTTCAATTTCTTACTTTGCCTAATAGAGCAATTATTAGTGGTAGTCAAAAGACCCATCTAGGGAGTTGATTTTTCTATCTTTTGAGTATTAATTATGTTAAGCTCCAGTCAATTTGGTCTTCATTTGTCCATGTCTGACATTGAGGACTACAGTCAGGAACAATTTCAGCTACAGCTTAACAGTGTTTTATGATATTAAAACAGAATAGGATTAACACTAAAACTGAAAGTCCTTTAACTATAAAAATAAGGTCTGGTAATTGCAGGTGCTCTAAAATTTGAGAACTCCTGACATAGACTTAGGGAATACTTAAGAGGAAAGTGTGCGTGCAGATGCTGTAGGAATTAAAATTCTACATTTAGAGCCAAGCTAGCCCAGATAGAGGTGCTATGGTATTAAGTATTCTCGCCTGCCTCCATGGTTTACTTACTGCCACCGGATATGGCATTTCTCATATTATTATAGCATGCACACATAGGCTTCAGGATGTTTGAGACCTTTAGAGAAGAGGACCAATCCTTCTCTGAGATGGTGGTGACACCATGACTTAACAGTCGCACCACATAATCCAACAGTTGGCAAGCCTGCTCCATGGTCTTTGCAAGTTTGCACTTCTTTTGCTTCATTTGGTTTATGTTTGAGACAAGATCTTAAGGGGTGGCTCATTGTGGTCTACAACACTCCAAGTAGCCTAAGCTGGCCTCAGCCTCAGGTTTCTTGCCTTACCTTCCCAAGTGCCTGGATTATAGGCATGAGTCACCATATCTGGCTCAAACTAATGTCCTCAAATCACCAAATTTCAGTTAGTTTAGTTGTATTTATCTATTGGACATACACTCAGGAGGAAACATTCCAAGACTTTTTTATTTCTCTTTAAGATCTGATCTTTAGAAGAATCTGCTCCAGGTGCCCCTTTTCTTGACCTGCCTGTCTGGTCTGTGTGCCTGTGGTGATTGCACTCTGACCTCACATGTTGGACACTCGCATCTCAATCACATTTCTTCTGATGCAAATTTTCTTGTTAAGCCTCAAGAGTGATTCAAAGATAAACATGCCCAGGTTCTTTTTTTTTTTTTTTTTTTTTACCTCCTCCCAAGTCAGGGCTTATTTTATAAACCCATCAGAGCACTAATGATGTCAAAGGTCAGGTTTGTTAAAAACACACAAGGTCGTTTTCTATAATTCACCTACTCTTCTGAGGGTTCATTATTGACGGTGGGGGGGGGGGCTTACACAAATCCAAGCAACTGAATATGTAAAATTGAAGACATGACAAAAGAAAAGTGGACAGGAACATTTTCTTGTAGGTGTCAGGCAGCTGAGGTACCTGTGGCTACCTGTTGCTCTTTTTCAGGGGACACTCGCCATGCCACATTAAGTTGGTTCATGGCCTTGTTTGTAACAGTTGCCAGCACACATTCTAAAAACAGGCAGTAGATGATTATTAGCCCAGCAGGAAGAAGGGCTTATTCCAGGACTCATAGTGGATATAGCATAATCGCCTGAAATTCGTCTTGGGTTTACCAGAAGCAAACAAGCTTATGTATGTGTCAGAGGCCCAAGTGCTCTTATGTTGGACAATCCAAAGCCACCAATGTTTTAAAAGAAGAAGAGAACGTTAGTACGTTCAGGGTGGTCGACACTTGTCATGACTCCATCCTAACAAAAACTTTAGACAGAAAGAGTAAAACAGTATGGAATCCTGAACTAACATGATTTAGTCCTAAAGAGTATCAGCCAATCTGATGACTTTTTGTGCTAAAATAAAAGTCAGCTGAGCACCCTCCCCCTAAGCCCATTTTGCTCTGACTGTGTAGTGGCATTTTTCTCAGCCCTATGTAGCTCCATCATTCCTGATCTCTCAGGGCGACCCCCAGGGGTGAAAGCTCTTGCTTTTGTCTCCTCACACTGACCTCTTTGGGCTCCATAGGTGCGCATCGGGTTTCTGTGGCCTAAAGTTTCTGACCACATCCATGCTTTCAAAAGCCGGAAAATGTTTTACCAGAAAAGTCGAAAGGCAGACCACACTGATTATGCTTGGAGACTATCGAGGACTGTGTTGGGCAGGAAGTTCATGGGCAGAATATTTATTTGCCATCTGGGACACCGCGCATATCAAGAACTATAGAAACCCAGCTATGACATCAACTTCTAACTTCAGATAAAAAAGTGCTCACTGTCTAACACTCAAGCTACGCTTTCTTCCCATACTGCTGTGTTGACAAGAATTTCGCTGCAAAGCGACTAGCACCTTGGCAAGTGCCCACCGCAGGCAGTTATAAACACATCATTCCGCAGCCGGGGACGGAGGTTTGTGAGGTAAATGATTACCCTATGTTATAAGCGCCTGGTGTTGCAGGAGCCTGGTATGCAGCGTGTCCACACTGAAATTTACATGCAGAGAGTTCTGCCACTTCCTCTGGCGAGAACCGATGGAAGAGCCAAGCCGTGTCACATGCAAATGTTTTAATGAGTAAAAAGTGATAAATGTGCACAACACTCTAAACATTTTAATTTCCCAGAGTCAGGGGCTTCACTGATATAGGCTGTTCCAGGCAGTTCTGGTTTGGCAACGGCAAGTTATAATTTGTCTATAGCATAAACTCTCTTCAGCAAGAAGGAGTTCCAAGGTCACATGTAGACTCTTACACATACCAGCGTGGAAATTCACATTTAAATGGGATTCAAAGATAAAATTCACAGGAATGTACCAATTTAGTCCACATGTAAAACCACACTACAGTTAGTCTTTGGATGACTATTTGTCATCCAAAGGAAGGGAAACATGGATGAAACTATTATATGACATTACGTGCTCTTGAGAAAACCAATGTATTCAACGTAAAACAAGCCCATTTGTTGGTTTTAGCATTTTAAAGAGATTTCTGATGGGCCTTGCTATTATTTTGTTCTCTGCACGTGTGTCTTTCTGTTTCTTTCTCTATTGTTCTGAGCCATCGAATCATCTCATGTAACCTTATTTCAAGTACAGGCAGTAGGTTCCTTTTTGCAGTGTTCAGATAATAAAGAAGCTGGAGTATTTGAACAGAGAATCAGTGCAGGAGTCCCTACAGCACGGCCTTCTTAATACACATTATTGCATGAAAACTTTGAAATTGGTTGGGAACTTTATTTCTCTATCGCATCACAACAGCCAGATAGATGTTTTTTCTTATTTTCAATATGAAAAATCCTATCTTTGCAGTTTTTTGTTGTTTGATATAATTTGTACTGGTCAATGTACTAAAATACTGAAGCGTTTGAAATGATTTCACTCTTTTCCAAAAGTAATAGTGTGCATTCAAAAAGGTCCTGTTTCTTTGGAGGTTATTTAGAGACTCCAATGCTTTGAATTACCTTTGCTAGTATATTTTAGTACAGTCACACTTATCTCTCAGCGTTTTGGTTTGAAGGGACCAATGTGTTGTCTCTAAGTCCCAACTGCTTGTTTTGTTTTAGGTCAATAAGTCTATGCTTCTCTCTCTCTCTCTCTCTCTCTCTCTCTCTCTCTCTCTCTCTCTCTCTCTCTCTCTCTCTCTCTGATCTTAAAATGAACAGATATGTGTGGATTGCCTAAATTTAGTGGAGCTTTGGCAACATCTTAAATATTTGGCTCCCTGTTGCACAGATGTCACTTCACAGCATCGCACAATGACTCTGATAAACCAGCATTCTAAGAATAAGTGTGTTTACAAGCACTGGGTAATATGAACATGACAGGAAACTGGGAAATACTAGAAAACCATAATTTAATCCTAAAGCCCCAGGTCTTCAAACTACATGATTTACTAGCTTTTAGTATCTCTTGCCAAACTTGTTTTTCTACAACTAGACCTTTCTCTGAGTATTTTATTAAACACTGTTATTAATGATCTAACTGAATCAACATGACAAAGATCTCAAGACAAACCACCAATATTGCTACCTCTCAGATTGAGGGGCTCCAGATTTAGATCATGTCAGGACACTATTCTTCCTTTAACATTTCTTCCTGAAAATGCCATTTATAACTAGACACGCAATGGGAGACCAAGTATAAAATGAATGTGCAGAACAGAAATCATATAGGAAAACATACTTATGATCTCATAAACCCAGGAATAGAATAATTTTCAGTAATCTTTCCTTAAGCTCACTTTTCTATAGCTATAGAAAAATACATATATAAATTCCAAACCTGCTTTTCTGGGTTCGGATTATGAAAATACTTTAGTGCACGCATCCTTATATACTTCTTAGACACTACAATTTCTTTTTTTCTTTAGGACTGTGTGTGCTCAGGTTTGGAAAGAGCACCCACCGCCTGTGGTATTACCTGAATAAGACCCACACTCAATCAGTCCAGTGCAAACATTCAGCATAGAGAAAGGGCCCCGGAGGTCCTACCCTCACTTGAAGAGCTCTTGGCAGTTCCTTGATGCTGGGGAAATGAGAGCTACTTTTTTGTGGTGTGTGGCCATTGGTGGGATGCCATAGTGGATAATTTCACACACGTGTATGAGTAACATTAATTGGCCTCAATTGTTTTACACACACACACACACACACACACACACACACACACTCACACAAACCTGGGAGTGAGGTGTTGAGGGGAGCTGTAGGGAGCTGTAGGGAGGAGTTAGAGGAAGGATAAGATCAGGATATTTGGTATAGACAAGAATTGCTCAAAGAATTTTAAAAGCGCTTTATAATAATAAAAATAGGAACAAATACAAGTCTATAGATATATGTGACATATACATATATATGTAGTGTTTCTATTAATTCCTTGACATGTATTCATCCAATTAAGATTGGTTTATTTATGGTGGGTGGGTGGCCCCATCACTCAACTTGGGGGCCATGCCTATCCACTCAAAAATATTAATTCAGAATTCCTCCTGTCAAAAGAAAATGCAGGGACAAAGAGTAGAGCAGAAACTGGAGGAAAGGCCACCCAGAGACTGCCCCATCTAGGGATCCACCCATCAGCTGACACCAAACCCAGACACTATTGTTAATAGAAATGCTTACTGACAGGAGTTCCATATAGCTGTCCCCTGAGAGACTCTGCCAGAACCTGACAAATACAGATATGGAAGTACACAGCTAAGTATTGGATTGAGCGCGGGGACCTCAATGGGGAAGTTAGGGCAAGGACTGTAGGAGCTGAAGGGGTTTGCAACCTCATAGGAAGGATGACAATATCAACCAACCAGACCTTCCCATGAACTAAAGAGTTTGGGACTAAACCATGAACCATAGAGTACAGAGGGACTACCCCTGGCTCCAGCTGGATATGTAGTAGAGGATTGCCTTATCTAGCATTACTGGGAAGGGCCCCTTGGTCTGTGGAGACTAGATGACCCAGGAGAGGGGAATGCTAGGCCACTGAGGCAAGAATGAGTGGGTGTGGGGTAGCACCCTCATAGAGGCAGGGGGAGGGAGGAAAGGATAGGGAGCTTATGGAGGGGAAAACATTTGACATATAAATAAATAAAATAACAAATAAAAATAATTTTAAAAAGATTGGCATATTATAATTTACATTTTCCTGAAATAATTATGACAATCTGAATTTCTACTAGTAAAACATAAGTCTTTATGACAAATGCCTCAACATTTAGCATAATCACCTATTCAAAATACTAGATAATCTTATAACTGATCCTCAAAACACTCTCTCACTCTCTTGCAATCTCTCTCTCTCTCTCTTTCTCTCTCTCTCTCTCTCTCTGTGTGTGTGTGAGAGAGAGAGAGAAAGAGAGAAGAGAGAGAAAGAAAGAGAGGTGTTCATGTGTGTGATACACATATGTGTCCATTTACAGAGGTTAGAAGTCAACACTGATTATGTTCCTCTGTTGTTAACTTGAGGATCTGAGATGTAGTCTCTTCACGAAGATATGTTAGGAAACCATCAGAAGCTTGGAAACCAATAAAAAATTACTTCAAAGGCAAATTAAACATTTTAAATGTATACTATCCAAGCAAATTAACTGTATAAATTAGAAGTATGAATAAAATAGTAAGTAATATGTACTTAGGAATAATAAAAAATGAAACTAAATATTGGTCAAAACAGATTTAATCAGTTATTTAAAATAGACATAAGTTCTGTGTTTTAATTTTTAATCTTTCTCAGTATGATTTAAGCATTGGATTTATCAAAAACATAAAATTAGATTTCTATAGGTTTTAAAGTTTTATTGATGAGGTGCGTTTAGTTCACTTATATTGTTCTTGAAATGTGTATATTTCTTTCTGCCATCTTCCTTATTGTTGTATGTACAAGGCCTTATTTTTCTTTTGTACTCTTTATGTTTTTAAACTTGAGTTTATGTATTCAATTCATACATTTATAAAGCCTTACCATTATATCTGGATCACTTGTGTCAATAAAATTAGATGTTAAAAGTGTTAGTATTTTTTCTAGGATAATAGATGGAATTTTGAAATGCTATCTTAGTTCTAGCTTCTTCTATTTTATATCAGTATCATTTACTTTCCCTTTAATTTCCGCTAGCCCTCAATTATTCTTCGAGGACACCAATGCTTAGTTTAGATTTTGTTACTCACATAGTGAGTTTTATGAGAAGCAAATGAATACTTTGTTGCTTATTTATCTGCCAAGCTCTTTCAATGTTGCTTTCTTGATAACTAAATGTCAGATTTGCTCGGGTCACAGTGGCCCCACTCTTGCTCACAGAACCTACTTTTATTTCATCTGTTTCCTTCACTTAGATCTCTCTCTTGATTTTCCCTTCACCATTATCTACAGCTCAATCTAATTTGATTATTAGTCTTTTATGGAGTTTCAAATTTTAATCATTGCATTTCATTCTTTCAACATTCCATTTGATTTCTCTAAATTTACCCATCTGTATAAAAAAGATTCTATGTGTTCATTGTGACATAGAGTTACTTGATACTTTTATTTACTGTTTATTTTAATTCAGGTTGTCCTGAGTCCCTGTGATTAGAATGTTTACTTGTTTGTTCTGTTGGAGGTTGTCCCTTACACTTAATCTAAGGGACGTTAAACTTCATTATTTCATTTGATTTCTGGAATAGCCTCCTTTTGTCATAGACGAATACACTGATATTGCAGAGGGGACCTGTGTAGCAACTTGCTGTCTGCTATGCTCGTCAGAAGCAGCTCCAAGGATAGCTTTCTGGTTTTTGTTTACTGAAGAATATCTTAAGCTCCACACTACAACTGTGTATAACTCTGTGGTTTCACTATAGACTTCACTTAAATGAAGACTTTATTTTTTCTTTTCTTTACCATGATTTTCTTTAGGTGTCCTTGGAATGGTGGGCAGAAAAGTTCTAGTTATTTTTCATTCTTGGCAACAATGAATGAATTACAGATTTATTCTGAGTCCTTGTTCCAAGTCTCAGCCCAATTCTTTCACAAAGATTCTGACCCCAAGCCAAATCCTGACTCCCATGTACTCTAAGACCCAATCATGTCCATTTTGGCTCTTGGCCATTTTGGCATCTCTAACAGCCTCTTCTCCGTTTCCCTTATAATTGCCTTCCTGGCACATGTAGATTGTCCTCCCTTCTTTCTGTCTCTCTGTCTCTCTCTCTGTCTCTATCTCTCTCTATGTATCTCTGTCATATCTCTCTCTCTTTCTCTCTCTCTGTATATATATATATATATATATATATATATATATATATATATATGTAGTAATCATGTTTAAAACTAATATGTCTACATGCCTTGAATCAAAGGTGCTCATATTTAGGCTGTAAAGAAATGAATGTGTCAGAATTTGGTGGTTTTGAAAATAACGACTAAATATTAGAAACAGCATTTTCTATTAATTTCATCTTTCATCAATCTTGTGTGCCAATCTAGCTTATTGAGAAATAATATGCCGTGGATTCTATGAAACTCTTGGTCCTACTCACATCCCTGAGGAACTCAGAGCTTCATTTGCACAACAGTATGACAAAATTTATAACAGGATTATTAGAATTATTTGTATATAATTTTGAGTAGATTCAATTGTTTTATTTCATACCCGATTTGACACTGAGTAGACCAGCTTTGTTTTCACGTAATATTTTTACTAAATAACTTAAGATATTTAAGATATGAATGACCCCTAAGCAAATGTGTATTTGATGATAAATTCCTCAGTGGTAATTATACCTCTGTAGCTTCCTGCTCTACCTCATTCCTTTTCTGAACATGGACATTGTCCTTTCTCCAAGCTTTCAGAGTTTCATTGCTAAATAGGCTCTTGTTTTTCCAACCAAAGGTAATATTTCTTTGCAAAACTTTGGTAGCAATACTTCACGAGAAATTCTAAGCTTAGAGCTTAACACTGTAAAATACTGTAATTATACTGCAAAGCAATATCTCTTTCGCTGTTTTAGTCCCCGGGAAATCAATAGTGGTATAGACTACAATTCTCGGCTAGGCCAGGGTAGATCTAGGAGGACAGATGAGAGAGTTTATTGACTTGGTAGGAACTGCTAGCATAGGAAATCATAGCAGCAGAAAAGGACGGCTTTTTACCTGAAAGACCTCAATCCAAATGCCAAAATGCTTTTGTCCAACAAGAGACTTGATTTAAAAACAGCAAGACAACACATAAACAAACAAACAAAGCAAAAATGCCACCTGTGTGCCAAATCGTGTTTCCCAGTTATAAGCACACTGCAAACCATTATTGCTGGCAAACATCTAATCATAAGGGCAAATCCTAGTTTGACTATGAGAGGTGGTCTGGATATTGAGGCACTGCTGATGGCTTAGTTTGAATGACATGGGTTTAACTAATGTCACAGTTTAGAAAGTACTTTGTACAAGAAAGGTCCAAAGTCCCAGCTAAATGTAGCACTACACTCATTGCCATCTATGTTGCCTAGAATTTTAAATACGCGGAGTAGAAGTAAAAGGTATTAATATTCTGCAACATCGTTTTATTGTATCGAGACAGGATGAAAGTACTAAAGAAAAACAAACTCACAAACCCTGCAAATATTCGTACTTCTCAGTTACATCGATCAGATTGTTTCACAGTAAAGGAGAATATGAAATAAGAGTGATATATTCATGTTGTTATTTTGGTCCTCAACGAAAACTCTTGTCCGGATGTGAAGCCTGTACCTCTAGACAGATAATTAATAAATCAGCTGTCTTCCCTTCAGTTTTGCCTTTGTGGAAATGGTAGCTGTCCCTAATCATCAGAAGTTTAGTAGCATCGCGATATTTGTGGAGCCCAATTGAGAGGCTCCTGGATTTTCATTCGACCTGAGCAACACGATTACGTATTTGCACTTTAAGTAAGATTTCTTTCTAAAGGTCCTTGTGTGCACAGACTCTGAAGAGTAAACAAAATTGCATGTGTACGGTGAAGACAAAATACGTGTTCTTCCTTAAATAACAAACACAAATACCCTTCTGTGGATACAGCTCATTACAGTTGTGCGAGCATGAGCAATGTCAACATTTGGCCACCATTAGTTGAGAATCACAAAAGCACGTTGTTTAATCCATCTGCCTGAACAATTGTATGTACTTTACTTCATGGCCAGGAGCAGAGAGGATGAGTTCTAGCAACAAATGTTTGGAAATTTGCAAGTATTCAAAGCAAGCTACCCTTTCACAGAAAGAGTTATATGCATAAGACATAAAAAAAATAGAGAATATAGCTTCTTGCATCTACCACAGCACCTGAGTCACCTTCTACACTCATTGAAATTATTGTATCAAAAGTATTCTCCTTGAGTAAGATAAATTATACCCGGGAGGTAATTTTTAACACAGACCCAGCAGTTTCAAGAGGTTGCGAAGATGTTCCTACTAAAGATTTACTGTAGGTTCGTAAAAGTACCCACAGAAACATTTACTGTCCTTGTATATTTTATATTTCAAAGATATTGGTTCAGTGCCAGGCATAAATTACAAATAAATAGCTTACTTGTTGGAAGACATGCTTTGACTCTATGTGGAGTTTAAGGTACCTGTACACGCAAGGTAATTCAACTCTGGTCTAAAAAGAGTGACAGCCGCTGCATGGAAATGCCAAATTGTTTCTTGCTTGAGTGAAAGCAACACTGTGTGTCCCGTTTGTTAATTATACAGATATTATCCGTTCCGGTTCCCAAGAGAATAGCTTTTACCAGTCATGAAAGAACGCTAAACAGAACTGTATCATTGCAATTTTATTGTTCAACATTCTCAATCACTAACATTCCTTCCAGATATCCAAATGGTCTCGTTGCCCATCCCTTCAACGCCTGCATTACTTCACTTTGACTTACCCTGCATGCACAGCCCATCGGTGCAGTTCTTGGATTGGAGGACCAGGCCATCACAGTCCTTACCCCCGTTCTTGGGGGCTGGTGCTGTACACTCCCTCCTCCGCCAGTGGGTGCACTCAGTCCCACAAGTTGACCATTTGCTCCACGAAGTCCACCTGCCATCCACTGCCGTGAAAAAGAGGCAGCATGTGGTCAGAAGGAGCAGTACTTAATGGGTAAAGGAAGCATAGTACAATTCCCAAATAACAACAAGAATAGAAGAAGGTACCCCAGTGAGAATCCTGCAGTCTGCTTTAGCCTCTCGTGAAGGATGCATGCTTTGCCTTTGGGAGGTCTGTGCATTTTGTTCCCTCCAATGGGTCAGGGAGGCATACTGGGACACCAGGAGCTATGTAAGCAAGGTATCACATTTCCTCTTTATTCACTAAAGGGGAGTCTTCTGGATACTATCTTGATTATTAGAGGGTTTCCTTTTTGATCAAAGATTTCGTTACTTATAGTGTCAAGTAACCAGTGAAAGAGAACATGTATGAGAATTGGAAGCAAAGGACATGTAGCAGTGAAGAAACTCATCCATTCTCTTTTCCTTCTCTCTTCCCCCTCCCCATCTCTTGACCTCTATATTCTTTGTTTGCTTTTGGTCATCCATGACACTTCATTTGGCCGAAACCTTCGCTATTCCTTCTTATAAAGACAGTATTATTTGTCATCTATTTGATGATTCCATTTTATCATTTGATGGTACACACATTTCTATTCACCCTGAAATAATATTTAAGTAAATTTCTAGTTTGGCAGTGATATAGTAATATAGAATTGACTCAATTTCATTCTAATTTTGGTGGATTACTCATAAGAAATCTCAGTAATGATGAGCTGAGATATCTCTATAAATTATTATACTTCGAAATGAATCATTTTAAGTGTATCAAAGAAATAGCATTAAACCATTAAACCAAGTGTTTAAATTTTCTTTGAAATACATAAATAATTATGATTATGTAGGATTTCACATGAAATAATGCCAAGCATCATTTATTAAGCATTGAAACATCTCAAATCTGGAACATTTAAATATATAAATTTTAGTACTTTATAGTATTTGGCAAATCTTTCTTTTTACTAAGTAAATATACCAATCATAATGTACACTAAGGTAAAAATATGTCCATGTTCAAAATTAAGGAACATGTTAGTATTTCCATACTACGCAGTCAACTATATATCGACTCCAGTTACCCAAAGCAATGATATTTGCTTTGCTGCAGATCATCAATTATGTGCTTGTTACTTAAAGTGCTAGCACATATGTGTGTGTATGTTTGTCTGTGTGAGTGTATGTATGTGTATGTGTATACATGCACACGTTTGTATGCATGTGTGTATGTGTGTGTTCATTTGTGTGTGTGCATGCATGCAGGTATATATATGTGTGCATCTGTGTGCATGCATGTGTGTGTGTGTGTGTGTGTGTGTGTGTGTGTGTGTGTACACCCCTATTGTTCTTTCAATGACAAGGGTTAAAGGACTCTGAATTACAGGAGTCAGAACTAGGTCAAATAAGGGAGAGTGTATAGGAGAATCTGAACGTCTAAGCTCACCCTCATGTCCAAATGTGTTCCATAAAGAGTCTTCAGTGGTTCAGTGCAGGAAACCATTTTGTTACTTGGAATCAATACTTGAAAATATTACCTGTAGATAACATTTTTCTTTCCTCCCATTTCTGAAGAATGTTTTATTAAAAGGGTGAACAGTAGAAAGTTCAGCAAAGCAGAGTGCTAAGGAGGCACTGCTATTGATAACAGAAACCCTGACCATTGAGTACACTGAATTTGTGCACTATTTAAAAAACCACTTTAGCTGAACTTCTGGATATATTATACGCCTAGGCGTTTTAATAAGTTTGGGATATGGTTTGTATCTGGGTAACTATTAACTCAAATTTACCTTGAGTCAAGACCTGATAGAAATATGAAATACTGCATGATGATTCCAAGAGGCAAAGAGACACAGTCTTGGTATAGGAACCACTGCAAATAATTTATAAGACAGATGACCAAGACACACAGATAAGAATGAGCTGGCTGTGCTGTATTTTCCCGATCTGCTATCTCATGTGTCACACAGCTTAGCCCTTCTTTTAATTCTTTCCAAATGTTTTATTTGCCACTGTCCAGAAACTGACACCACACATCAAATATTCCAGTATAAAACATTCCCTAAGTTTCAGTTCCTATTAATTTCCATGGATTTCTGAACGTCGAGGGTTGCTATTTCAAATGTTATGGTTTTTTGCTTTTTTTTGGGGGGGGTTGTATGGAATATATTTTATTCAGGGCATGGAAAGGGGAGTCAAGAGGATAGTAGAAGCAGAGAAAGGAAGAGAGAGAGAGAGAAAATAGAGAAGTAGAGGAGTAGAGGTTGACCGTGAGCACATGGAGGGAGAGGGGAGAGGGGATGAGAGGGCAGAGCAGAAGGAAGGCCAGAGCGAGAGAGCACTTATGTGGTTTTTAATGCTGTCCAAATCATTAGAATTACAAGATGTGCAATCTTGCCTCTCCCAACTTAACTAGAAACGTAGGATTACATTAATGGTGCTTGGCCTCTTATAGCACGTTACATGTTTACACGATAAAGTTAAGAACGTTTGGAGGAATCTGACTTCTCAGCAAGGTAAATACTGTAGAATGAATTCAAGTAATGGCCACCACACGTCTCAGTCTAGGTTAGGTGTTTGCATATACTTCCAGTATATGTTCTCAAAATGGTAGAAGAACTTGGAAGAAGAGGATCCTTTATTTACCTGGGCATAACGTGGTGCATGCTATTTTCTGTACACTCTGCCCCTCGCAGAAGGCCCCACCATTGAGGGGGGCTGGGTTGGTGCAGGTTCTTGTGCGTTTCTGATATCCTCGCCCACAGCGGCTGTTACACACAGACCATTCTGCCCAGGTGGACCAGCCACCATTAACTGAAGGAGACAAACCACAAAGCATGAGTTAAACATAGAGGAATGTCCAACACGTACAAATCACACAGCAGACAGACCAGAGTCATACTCCATGTACCCATAAAAAAAGCAAGATTTCAATGCTAGAGGAGGCCACAGACAGCAGTTCGCAGTTTTGCTGGGTAGCTGAGAATGTGAATACAAAATTATTTTCCACGCGTAACTCACTTATAAAAATAAATAAGATGGTGTTCATTTTTCTTGGCTAACAGTTTTTTTTTAATAAGGTACATCCCACTACCCAAATTCCAAAAAATTACTCTTGACGGTTCATCTCACATGATAAATGTTTACATCCTGATACCATGTGAGCTTTGAAGTGTGGCAACTGAACAAAATCGCATTGATTCCTTAAAGAACAAATGATGAATTATTTTTCTTCAGCATTTGCAGACTTCATAGCTTTTCAAGGAATTTTTATCCAGTTTCACAAACCTACATGTGAACCCAATTACAGAATTAAATCTCGTAGCATTTGAGTTTTAAATAAAGTCAGCAGTCTGACTGAGCCGGTAACTGGTTAGCACATTTCAAGTGGATACTCATCTTGTGCAGAAAGGCCAATCATGGTATGGGACAGATTGGTCAGGAGATATGTGATATCTTTATATATGTGACATCTTGTGCAGAAGGTGACTCATGATGTGTGACAGAGGGGTTAGTACGTATGTGACATCTTAAGCAGAAGGCTAATCCATGATATATATATATATATATATATATATATATATATATCCCTATAAATCCAGAATCTGACATGACTCACACTATTCATTTCTAGACATCCCCTCTAGAAAATAGTATGATTTAAAAAATAGATCAAAATGTACATTATATTTATGTTTTCTCTTTGATGAAACAATTTACAACATAAATTATCTGCTGGTAGTTAAAATATTATAGGACAAGTGTGTGCATTTGCCTCCAAAGTTTAAGAAAAGAGTCAGCGACAGAAGCAACACAGACTCTACATTCAAAAGATTCGCTACAAATCATATTTTCTAGGAAATGTACTCACTCATCAGTAAAGAAATAGGACTAGTTTTACAGACCCAAACAAGGTATTTTTGTAATGTTTTTAAGTGTGTGATAATTAGAAGAACCTATGATGTTAAAAAATAGGAAAATATTGTTGTATATTTTTATGTATGCCATTAAAATGATAAATTAAGGGGTTTTCTAATAAAACCTAGGTGTTTAACATTGTACATTAAATAAAAATAACATGTGGTTTTTATTTTAATGCGCTATCTATGCATAAAAAATACTAGTGGTATCATATTTATTTCAAAAATACTATTGGTAAATTACAGCACTAAAGATATTTTCTTCTTTGACTTTTTCTGTGTTTTTCCAAATTTTCCTTAATAGATATATATTTATAAGCCCAAAATGACAGAAATAAAAAAAGGAGCTATGAAAGAAGTTCAGAAGAAATGATAATTAGATATTGTAATCCTGTGGATTGATGAGCCCGAAATTCACGAGCCTTGGCTAGTCAATTTATGGAGCCATGAAAACCAGGAGCACACAGTTGACGGGTAGAGTTTCAACTGGAGTTCCCAAATGAAGTTCCTGGATCAGCTCTCTAAAACCTGAAATGTCACAATGTTGCCATGCATGCTGCTTTGGAGCACGGGAAACTGGGACTCTACATCTACAGTTACTAGTCTAGTGACATTCTACTCTGACATAAAAAATCAGATTTATTTATTTACTTGTTTATTATTTACTTATTGCAGACACAGATTTACAGAGAAAGAGAACACCCCCTAAAATAGGTTAAAAAGCCAGATAGCTGCTGATCCAAGTCTCATTGCTTTATCTTTGTTTTATCTTGTTTAAAATACAGTCACCAAACACAGACACTATTGCAGATGCCAAGAAGTGCTTGCTGACAGGAGCCTGATATAGCTGTCTCCTGGGAGGCTCTGCCAGAGCCTGACAAATACAGAAGTGGATGCTCACAGCCAACCATTGGACTGAGAATGGGGTTCCCAATGGAGGAGTTAGAGAAAGGACAGAAGGAACTGAAGAGGTTTGCAAGCCCATAGGAAAAATAACAATATCAACCAACCAGACACCCCAGTGCTCCCAGGGAATAAACCACCAACCAAAGAGTACACATGGAGGGACCCATGGCTCCAGCCGCATATGTAGCGGAGGATGGCATTGTCAGACATCAATGGAAGGAGAGGCCCTTGGTTCTGTGATGGTTCGATGCCCCAGTGTAGGGGAATGCCAGGGAAGAGAGGCAAAAGGGAGTGAATGGGTGGGAGGGAGACCTCCCTCATGGAAACAGGGGGCCGGGGAGTAGGATACAGGGTATCTGGATGGGAAACATTTCAAATGTAAAGAAAATATCCAATAAAAATATTTTTTAAAAATTCTCGTTATTTGTGTATGATCCTTTCTAATAACAATGTTCTCATTGCATTTGGAGATGTTGAAATTATGCTATAAGTAGAAAGAGATTTGCATCTATATTAAATACCTATAGAATACAGCTATTTATAGTGTGCCTTCATCAGTCATTTAGGATTGGCACATATTATGATTGGGTCCCATTGCTTCTTTGCATTTTAAATGTTGTTAAGCAAGAGTTTCAGGCAATTTAGACTAAGATAAAAAGTACAAAACAACTTCTAGTGATTTAAGAAATACAGTTGTTACAATTCAACATAGCCATTTATCTGGACTAGGAAAGTAAACTCCAGAGTAATCAGGGGATTACAAAACATTAGAATGCTTCTATCCTGTAATTAAAATGGCAGTCGTAAAACTATGTGTAGCTTCTGGAACATCATGATGGCTTTTGTTCCTGTGACTCTTCATCTTGCCAGTACACAACCCAACCACACAACAGTATTGTTGGAGAGGAAACAACCTAATTTCTGTATTTTCAGTTTGGTATGGGAATTGAACTTACATATGATAGATTAAAAACACTCAAGTGGATTCAACACATGTTTATCCATCATAGGAAGATCATAGAGAAGTAAGCAGAGTGGTCCCAGGAATGCTAAGCTACGAAAAGGTTACTAAGAGTTGAGTTAACTGAATAAGAACTGTATAGAACTCTCCTGTTTTTAACTTTCTGTCCTCAATGGTAAGATATTTCTTTACTTTTTAGTATACAGGAGGTGGTTTTCCTGGGAACTCCTCTTATATTTAAAGCAAATGGGGGAAGGTCAGGGCAACCTCTTTGGAGGTGCTTTTATTAAATTGCCCTCAACTTATGAAAATGGTGGAACAGCTGTAATGGCATAAAACACTCTTATTTTATCCTATTCTTATCTCCTTTAAGAGTCTCTGAAGTAATTGCCAGGCTATCCCAAGTGACAGCACCTACTTCACAGGCCATGAAAATCGAGGCATAAGGCAGACCATATAAATAGGGAGAGACAGCTTCCCTATTTTCTGAGTAGAGGTAAAGTCTGGGTTCCTTGTTCAAGAGGAAACCCACCTCAAATACTTGGGGTTTAGATTTTTCTGCGACAATAAATAAACATAACGAAGATCCAATCTTCTGAGAATTATGTCAATACACAGCATAATCTTTTAGTGTATGAAACAACAGTGAGCAGAGCTGAGGGATGAATTGTCTTGAGAAACAGCTAGGGAAAAAGTATCAGCTCCCAAGGGAGGTAAGAGCATGGAGGCCCCACCAAAATGGAATGTGAAACTGTTGACACTTGAAGAGAATCTACAGATTAAGAGATGAGCAGGCTAAAGGGGACTAGAGAGTGCAAAATCCCTTCAGGAGGCCATGGTGTAGGAATGACACTCCCTTGACCATAGTTGTCTTTATTATGGCTCAACAGTCCTTGGGAGAAAGCAAGTTCTAGGGGTGGGTGGGCACCAAGTATATTTATGGAATCTACTGGTTTCATATTTCTTGTGTTTGTGCAATCACGGGCCAGAGTTTAGAGTCGAAGAACCGTCACTGTTCCTTCTAGAGCTTTGTTATCTCTCAAACTCAGTCAGGTCCCCTTGGTACCATTCCTCCTGGAGAATGAGACCCCTGAGAAGCAGCAGATGCAGTCGGTTTCCAGCAACTTACCAAAGCTTCATCACACGTATGAGCCTCCTGGAAGTAATTAAACCAACTGACCATCCGTGAGGCTGGAAGAAACAGTGGTGGGAGTCTAAAAGAATCGGTAGCTGGATATTTTATAATACAATAATGCTATAAATGAGAACGAATCGCTTGCATGTGCCGGACTGAGAACCTGAGGGTCCTCTTACCATACACGATGACGGTGGCTGTGGTGCTTTTCCTCTTGGCAACAATGTTTTTGGCAACACAGGTATAATTCGCTGTATCTGAGAGTCGTGCCTGCTTGATGATCAGGTTGTGATCGATAGTGATATAAAAATTCCGATCTTCGACAGGATCAATTATGTCTTCATTCTTTAGCCACTCCACCTAAAGACATACAAGAAAATTTGATAAATCCCAAGTCTAGGCTCCTGCATGGCTACTTGTCCTGACCTGGGTCTTGTAGTGTATATAAGATTATTTCATGCCGTGAACTGCATCTAAGCAGTGGAAAGTTACTTTCCAAGGTCATATTAGGTATCACTCACCTGCCAAACATGCTGATTCTGTCTGTACTACATTATTCTCAAATGTCAATGAACCAGTTTGGAAATATAGTGCTCAACTGTTTCCACTTTGCCCTGCAGGCAGACATGGGGAGCAAGCATTGCCAAGCACAGAACCCGATCAAAAAATAACAAGCAAAGCCTTTCAAACTGGACCCGAACCTTTTGCTGTTTGATTTGTTTACTCTTGGCAACTTACCTGCTGCTTCATGGAAAAGATATAAGGCTCTAAAGAAGCCGAAAAGGCATTTCAGACATCATGGAGCTCTAATAAGGCAACATTCAGATGATTTACCTGTGGCTTCTCTGCAACATATGGATTGCATTTGCCTGAAAATGCACAGACCTTAAAATGTAGCCAAACACCGATTTGGAGATGCGTGTAAGCCAAAGTATTTGGTGGGGCAAAGTTTCCCTACCAACTCCAACACAATCCAAATAGCTCATAGGTCACGCTCAAATCCCTGTTTTGAATACTTCTAGTATTCAGATCTTTGGCACATAGTTTGGTTTTGGAAAATCTGACCTAAGACATGAGTATTCAACACTATCAGAGCATTGTTTTGCTATGCTAATACTATTGGTTTAACAACAGCTTCCCGTCCTCGCTGAATAAAAGAAGAGACATGTTCTTGTACACACTGTTCTTCTGGGGGCCAAACTATTTTTTATGTTGGCAAGATTTGTTTCCCTGTGAAGCAGTTTTCCCATAAAGGGAAAACAACGATGATATTTACTGCAGTTAAACTTTCCTCTTGCATTACAGCGGAATGTGGACACAGGTAACCTTTAGTAAGAGGGAGTCAATATTGTTGCCATTTTCGAGATCTTAGAGAGCTTCTTCAGCGCCGTGAGAAGTCTAGAAATTAATCTCTAAATCTGTCAGTGAACTTGACACAACACAATTCTAAGGTACTTCTATAACGCAAGAGACTGTCAGCTACACTTTTCTAATCCGTAGAAGAGAAGCCAGCATCAAGAGGGAAAAACAGAAACAAAACAACCATACTCCCGAGAACCAGAAGTGGATGAGGGTACAGATGCCAACCATTATCTATAATCATGCAAATTTGGAAGCAGTTTAATATACTTGATATTTGCACTAATTGTAGGGAGAGATAGAAGGCAATCTCTTTCAAACTGGATTTTTAAATGTGAGTTTTGCTGTCAAATTCAGAGCACATGTAATGTGCTAGTGACTAGCTATGGTATGTTGATTGACATGTATATGTATGCAATTTCCTAAAGCCATGTACTATCAGATAGCTACATGACAATACTGATCTGACAACTGACTTTATTATTTCTTGGTCTAAGTTTTGGCCTTGGTTATCTGTCTGTGGTGGCTTAAATAAAAATGGCCTCATAATGCTGAGAGGGGTGTCATTAAAGGGAGGCCTTGTGGGATTAGGAGTGTCTTATTAGAGGAAGTATGTTGCTGGGGGTGGGCTTCATGGTCTCAGAATCTCAAGGTCGTTCTCAGGGGCTCACTCTTTCTCTCTCGAAGCAAGGATCTAGATGGTGAACTGGGAAACTTCTCTAACACCCTTTCTGCACGAAAGCCACTGTGCTTCCTGCCATGGTGATAACGGACTAAACTTTTCCTCTGAACTGAGCCAAAATTAAATGTTTTCCTTCATAAGAGTTGCCATGGTCATGGGGTCTCTTCGCAGCAATAGAAACTCTGACTAAAACACTGCCCCATCTTAAAGCTTTCTTGATTAACTGACCGTGGGATTACTGATTTTGTATTCTCAACAAGTCTTGTCTCGAGAGTCCATTTTACCATCTGTCTTTGAATGACATCCCTCAGACATATGGATTCTCTTTCACTTGGCTGTGTCTAAGAGTTTACATTACCCCCTACAACTTCCCTGTCTGTCACCATTCTGGATATACATAGGCTCATAAATGCTGAGTTCTGGGTGCAGTTCTCTGAGGTACCCCCACCCCGGGATCATATGGAGTCTTTCTCTTGAGATTATATTTGAATTTCCAGTTTCCATGCTTGCCTATTCCTTTTAGCTTAAGTTCTTAGTGCTTATTTTATTTCACAGTGTTTCCTTAATGACTTATACCCAACCCTTAAGCTCATGACTTGCCTTAGTTTTCTTTATGTAGATTGATACTCTGTTAAACAAACAGTGATATTATCCTAATTCCAATAGGTATAAAGAGACCCCAAGGCATATTACAAACCTCTAGTTTCTTTGAAGAGTTTATTACATGGAAGAAAGAATTCCATTTACACAGTGGACAGAAATTTTTGAGAGCCTAGCCTGATTGGTGCATGGTAATTTTGTTTTCATACACATGGAACAGATTTTTCTTTCCGTATATCCATGAGTGATGGAGCATCTAGAACGCGAGAAGCTGATCTTGAAGTGAATGTTGTAGGTACTTGAGAAAGTGCACTCATTTTCTCGCCTAATGACTGCTATGATCACAGAATCTCTATACTGTGCAGTTCCTGTGTCGACCTATGTAACTGCCTTGTAAGAAATGGTGTGTTACAGTGCTGGACAATGCCACAGAAAAGTAGAGAGAAGCCTGGCAAAGTCTCACACTGCTCTGAAGTCCTGTACCCTTTCTCTGTTGTTGCCCTGCTTGAAGATCAGACCCCTGAGTATAAATAGGTTTCTTTTGCTGTACAACCAGGCAGTGGAACCCTCCAGAATGATGTCCTATTACAATGTTTACATTTTCTATTCCCCATCTAAGCTTTATGTCTTTTGACACCAGTGTTTCTCCTGAAACACTGTACTGTACTGTGGACTGTAGTTGGTTTTCTAAGTGGGAACAAACTCCTGAATCAAGGTTTAGGTAAGCGCATTTATTTTACACTTTCCCCCCCCAGATCATTCCCATCACTCTTGCTTTTACCCATATATGATACCTACATACTTTTTGTAGTAACCTAGAGGCACCTGGGCTATTGTCATTTTAGTACACTTTCTAATCATCTATATTTATAACCACAGAGGTGAGATATCTTGTTTCTTGGCCCTGCAGTCCTAGACCTACCTGCAATAATCTTGTTCTCCTGGGTCACACATTCTTGGTAGAGATTTTCAGCTTTGGATTCATAGTGGGATAACTTGGGGAAGGTTTCTAATATATCAGTCCTAAATTCGACCCTGAAAGTAAATCTTCCCCAGAAAAATAAGGATTCTCAGCCTAAAGAGGTCTTTAGTGTTTTCAAATATCTCCCAGGGGTTATAAGTTAGATTATTGACTTTCAAAATGAGATCTCTTGATAGAGCTAGCACAACACAGGAGCAAGATAAAACGTCCAACTTCACCTTTTACCCATCAATTCAAGCAGACATTCAAACATGAGCTCCAGGCACCTATGTGTATGATGGCATTTTTAGAGTGATTAGTATAACTTTTGTCATTGCCACCACACGTCACCTGCAATGTCCAATACCCAGTCCTTTAACTAATTTTTTCTGTCATCCATGCCCTTCACCAAAACTCCCCATCTGTTTTGCTTCCCAGTTTTAAAATGTAACTCTAGTGTCTCCTTTGATGCCCCAATGCTTCCACTTTTCTCTTCACTCTTAGGTCCCTACTATACAGCTCTATGTCTTGAAAGAACATCTATTTCCAGAGCTATTTTGAATGGGCTCATGACACATGCGTGGAGGCAGAATGTAGACCTTTAGTTTTTCTAAGTCACAGTGTAGCTCCACCTGCTGTCGTAGACAGATGCTTCTCGCTTTGCCCTTTATTCATAAACATTGCCTCCTTGTCTGGCTTTCTCTATCTAACATCACCCAGACAATAGACAAGCAGGAGAGAACCTCTAAGTTCCCAGTCTACCTATCAACTCCTATGGTTCACTACCAGAGGAAGCTCTCTGAGATCCTCTAAGGCAATGTTTGTTGGTGCTTTCTATCCCTTTCTCACTCCCTTATTCGTGGGCAAATCCTAGAAATTCTTTTTCTTAAACCATTCAATCGTTCTTCTCTCTGGAATAAATTCTATAAACAGACATACATACTGTTACTTTTCACAACTTAAACCAAAAGCCTTCCATACTTAGCCCTATCTCTACTCAGCTCACCTTTCTCTGTCGTCTTCTGAGAAATCTTACAGACTTCATCGAGCTTCCTATCACTCCCTGGCTTGATTTCTCCTGAACCCACCATTGTCCTCTGCATATCTACTTTCACTGAGAGTGTCCTCAGTTGTAAGGAACTTTGACACTCTCAGACTAGAGCTTAAGACCCCTCATAAATGCTCAGCAGCAACATGTAGCTCCCTTAGTCCCTCTTTCCTTACTTCCCTTCTCTGGACTCAGCAATTCCAGATCTGTCCAGGCTCACCCATCCTCCTCAGTTTCCTTGATCTAATTTGTACTGTCATGGACTTGATCTCTTCTTTGCCTCTCTTTTCTACTCAGATTCACTTTTTGTTGGGCTCATTGCCTGTGCTGTATATGCTTCCCATTTATTTTCCAATCCAGACTCCACCCTGAACTCTAGGCTCATACCTGCTGTCATGTAATGCATTCAGTTGCCTGATAGCATCCTTCCAACCAGACTTTTCCAACCTGTACTTCCTGTTCTCTTAATTAGCGCAGCCAAGGCCATGTTTATCCTGCAGCTAGTTAAAGATACTCTCTTGGTTACTGCTGTATTTTCCTCTGACCATTTACTGTTAGGCAGCACAACAAGATTCTGACTCCTCCTCACCTCCGACTACTGACTCCCTTCAAGTCCAAGTTACCATTTCTCTCCTGGATTGCAAAAAGAATCTTGCATCTTCCCTTCTATATTTCCTCTCACACCTCAATATTTGGGGAAACACCCGGAATCTCCCACAGCATGCTACACCATATAGCAAGACCTCCAATGACTCCTTAGTAAACATTATCAACCCTGAGTCCTTTCAGTGTAGTACTGCGGAACTTCATGCTGCCAGAAGACCCTTGCCTTTCAGAGCTTGACTTGCATTCATCCCATGATATTATGTCTTAGTATGCAGGCCCTGTTGCCAAGGTCAACATGCAAATGAGTGCTCTCTTGATGGGGAGATACTGAATCTGCTAGGGCCTCTAGGTCTGCATGCACCAACCTTTACCTGAGCTGCTGTCATGCTGTGTTGTCCCCCACCGCTGCTTACGTCCTTTTAGTATATCTGTTCCCGCTCCTCCTTTGCACCTCTGGCTCCCATTTATTCCTATAGCCCCATTTATTCTTATGAATTTCATTCTTTTATTTTCTTTATCTCATTTAATGAAAATTTTACTAATTTTTATCCACTAGAATGGAAGCTGCGTGGGTTTTTGATCTATTAGTTTGGTTCTTCTGTAGCCCAAGCTGGTCTTGAATCAATAATCCTCTTTTTTAAAGAAGATTTATTTATTTATTTATTTATTTATTTATTTATTTATTTATTTAATACATTGAAGCTGTCTTTGGACACACCAGAAGAGAGCATCTGATCCCATGATAGATGGTTGTGAGCCACCATGTGGTTGCTGGTAT
Source organism: Rattus norvegicus (assembly GCF_021556685.1). NCBI lineage: Eukaryota > Metazoa > Chordata > Mammalia > Rodentia > Muridae > Rattus > Rattus norvegicus. The sequence continues at coordinate 232,727,714 of NC_141535.1, read as the reverse complement.
TTGAACTCAGGACCTCTGGAAAAACAGTCAGTGCTCTTAACCACTGAGCCATCTCTCCAGCCCCCAAAATAATCCTCTTGCTTGCCTATTTTAAGTACTATAATTCCAGGAATGGGCCACCACAGCAACCTTCTCTGCCCACCCCCTTTTTATCACTGCTTTCTCTTAAGTTCTGGGACTGGCCTATAATTAATGTTTAGCCAGGATGTTCTCACATATGAATGAAGACAGGACACAGTGTCCTGTTAAGCATTTTTAGGTTCCTAGAAGAAGGCTTCTGTTTGAAGCCCCTAGACGTGATTTTAATTAAGTAGATTTAGCCATAGATATTGTTTTGATGGGGATCAAGAGTTTAACTCCCCAGTTCCTTCGAGGATGGCTGCTCACTATGTGACTTTAGCAGAGAAGCACGAAGTAGAAGATGAGATCCAGTCACTCTGGGAGACTCCCAGTTTCCTGTTGTCCTCTGAGGTTTTTCTGTCCTATAGTCAGTAAGTATTTCTTCAAAGATGGCATGACTATACAGTATATACTAAATCTCTATGACCTTCTTGAGAATTATAAACAACAAAAATCCTGTGGCTAAGTAACTTGTACAAACACATTTAGAGGTTATAGAATCTGTTTATAAAATAGTTTCCTAAGGAGTTGGGTTAGTGGCTTAATGGTAGCGTGCTTGTTTAGTCTATATGGATGAGAACCAGGATCCTCTCTCTGCCAAGATAAAATTGAAGATACCACCACCACCACCACCACCACCACCACCACCAAGCAAACAAATGCAAAAGAAGGCTGGGTTATGTGTCTAAGTTGGTTGATTGTGTGATTAGCATTCTTTAAGGTCTCGCTTTGATCTTCAGCCTAGGTAACCTAGTGTGGTGATACATAACCCTCACATAATGGAGAAAATGCTCAAAGTCATCCTATGCTATACAGTAAGCTCTAGGCTCCTCTGGGTTATACAAAACTCTGTCTCAAAGAGGTAAATAATCTTAACCTGTGGTTTAATCTCATGCACAAACACCAAGTACAGACTATGTGTAGGCATTGTGTTAAGTGCTGAAGAACAGACAGACAAGATCCTGCCTATTGAGCTTTCCACAGAAGGAGATGGGGCAAATGCACAATTGCAGTAGGACATGTGTTAAGATAAAGGGAACCTGAGCCTGAAACATATGGAGGAGGGACCTTGGTGGGGTGGATATCTGCACCTGCTTTTGGTGATGAAATTCTGACCACTGAAAGTCAAAGGGCATTAGAGTAACAGGGACACTTAAGGAAGCTCACATGGTTCAGTGCAGGCTAAAATGAAGAATACAAAAGGATTCTTCAGGTTCTGGCTTGGGAATCTGTGTGCAGAACAGGGTTACTAAAGGCAAAAACAATCTGAGGGCCAAAACAATGAGTTGCAGTTGACCCAATCTCATGAGGGATCCATGCAGGAAAGTGTGATGCTGGCAAATATTTAATTACTCAAAATTCCCTTGCTTTTTTCTATAAATGGTAAGTTTTGAAACCCTTAAATCCTGATGACTTTTCTTTGGGTCAGCTTTATCTTAACATGAAAAATGGGACATAATGATTTAAGAGGATATTTACAGTGCAAGTGGGCCGAAATAATATTTAGTTATTATTTTTGGCTTAGATAAAATGTTAAAGCAATCATAAAAACTTAAATGTAAAAAAGAGAAAAATATATGAGAGTAATTCTATTTATCATGTAAAAGACTATCTGAGTCATCGAGTGAAATCAATATGCAAGCGCTGTAACATCTAATTTTAAAAAATATGTTTCATGTGCTAGCTCTAGGATTAGCAGTGCCAAAGAAAACGATTCCTCCATTTTGAAGTAATTCCTTGGATATATTATATATATATATATATATATATATATATAATTATAAAATATATATACAACTTCTCTTCTTGGGTTGGCTTTTTATCATATTGAATAGTAATTAATTTAATCGTTCCAAGAAAATTTGCTCACAATGCACTCTTGGCTAGTCAAGTGTCAGTATCTGCTCTGGCCTCTAATTTTCTTCATATTTTTGTTATTGCAACATTTTTCTCTTTTTATCCTCCAACTTTCCCACTTGGCAAACTGATTTATACAATGTGGAGCACTTTCTGAGTTAGTAGTAATCTTTAACTGTGTATAAAACACTCGAGAAGACAGAAAAAAATAGGTTGACGTTCAGAAAGCAATAAAAGGTTCCTGCCATAAACCATGACTTCACATGACTGCCGTGATGCCCAGCACCCTTCAGTTTCTATTCTTGGGTTCAGGAACTGTTACCTTTGCTGTCTTTGGGGGACATATTTGATGTTATTTTGCTAAGGGTTTAAAAAGTATGGCGTTTCATTAATGGCGAAAAGAATAGTTAGGTAGCAATACTAAAATGCTTCACATATTCTGCTATAATGTTTGATTTGAGTCACTGCAATATGCATATCTGAGAGTCTTCCCGAAAGTGGCAGTTTTTAAACTCTCAAAGGAAAAGCTGAGTAGACTGCTGAGTTCAAAGCTGAACTTGGTCATTTTGTGTTATTTGTGTCTACTTTGGGTTGGTTTCTCATTTATAAAGCTTGCTGTGCTTATTTATAAACTGAGAATAATTCTAGACTACATTTCATAAGGATTTGGAGATTGAATGGCCTATCTCTAACACACAACGAGTAGTTTAAATTTATTAATATTTAACTAGGAATATACTAAAGGGTGTGAGGGTGACACAAAATGAGAACTCAGGAAATGAAAAAAAAATCATATTAGTCTAAATAGCTTGAAATATGTTAAAGTCTGAGTTCTTTTATCCTTCAACTGAGATTTATCCTCCATTCACTTTTAAATGACAATTGAGCACTATGTAAGGAAACATTGGCTAGACCAATAGCCATTTGGCAGATACTGTTATAAAATATTTAAATAACATACAAATGCTTCCTAATTAATCTTGTTAGAAGACATCATAATTGCATCGCTTTCTAAAAGCACATGTAGAATGTATTTTTAATAGAAGACATTTTAACTATGTTAAATCTGATATTCATCTCTATTTTGGTAGCAATATGATATTTTGGTAAGAAACATCATAAAATACATATTCATATATATATATACACATTATTACACACACACACACACACACACACACACACACACACACACACACATTCATTCCTATCCAGTCATTCCTCAATACTATTCCTTGTAACATCACTCTCCTTCCTTCATCTTCAATATATGGCATGCATTTCATGATCTCTGTTACTTTAACTAGGCCTGCAGAGATAAATAAAGTTTCCTTCTAGTCACTGGGAAATGAAAAGATATCTAAAAATAATTTCAATGGCTACACCCTTTCTATGAAACCAAGCAGTATCCCATTATGATCTGCCCTGTAGATACCATGTCTCTGTACACACGCAGGAGCTGACATTCACAGTGTTAAACCTGGACACCCTGTAGGTTGTGATGTTCTTGCTCTGCAACAAGTATGCTGAGTGAGAACACGATATAGTTCTGTGAAGAAAAATATCTCACTTGGTGGATCCTGTTTCAACATTCAATCAAAGAACAGCAAACAAAATTACTTTCATATAATTCTAGCTGAGAGCATTAGTAGATAGACGAGAGAGAACATTTATCCTGAAGGTTTATGTACCACAGCAAAGCCATCTGCAACTCCAGGTCTCTAAGCATTTACCTTCAGAACTGCAGGCACTGGTGATTCATATTATTTTACTGCTTAGACTTCCGAGCCTCTGGGTCATCCACAAAGTATTCAATATTTTTGTAGCTCCCCGCTTTCCCTGAACACATGATATGTGTCCTTCTTTTTCAACAGTCATACTTCAGCCTATTTATCTCTTAAAAGTTACAATCCCATAGCTCCCCATTTATTCACTGGCTCATTCACTCTACACGTGGCATTTAATCCACTTTCTGGATTAAAGTCCGTTATTCGGCTCAGATTTCACTACCATAGGCAATCAATGGCCCTAATTTTCAAATGCAAAGATAGCTTCTGTTATTGCCCTTGCTATGGCAAGTATCTGCTCTGGGTGTACGCCAGAAACCCTATGTCTGACGTTTGCATGCTCTCCTGCAAGCTTCTCGCTGTCCCCATTATATCACCTCTCGCTTTACATCCGTGGTTTTTGACGCCATGCCCTAAATTATCCAGGGATCATTCACCTCATCTTTCATGCCTAGATCCCACTGGAGACTCTGATTTTATTCCTTACAGGAGGGACCCAGGCACCTAGATTTTCAAAGCTCCACAGAGAGGCCCACAGCAGCTTTGCCTGGGACTAAAGGCTCTTGGGCATTGGATGGACATAGTCTTCACTTATGGCTGATAACTCTCAAACCATCAACATTAGTCTCAATTTTTGTTAAGTTCTGTCCATCTTTCCAATTACTTTCTAGATAATTCCATCTAGATGTTCAACAGATATGAAAAGCATAACAAGTGCAGGATCAATCATAATCTCTTTTCATATTGATCTCTCTTTCAACTTGATATCTTACTGTTTATCTTAAAAATAACAGAGTCTGGGAGAGGACTATCAAGTAGAGGTTAATTAATTCCCCTTCTACATCCTAAGATTTTTCTTATTTAACAATCTGTGCAGTTGGGAACTAAATACAATGTCATAAAATGTCCTCACTATACTTTTATAAGGCTGGTGAGAAAATTTAACCCTATAAAAATAAATTTTTTCAAGAGATGATTTTTTTCTAGGTATTTGCTTTGTACATGGAAATTAATAAGCCTGTACACAATTTACCACTTTAATGAACCAAATTTCAAAAGTGTTCTGCCTATGAAACTATTTTGTTACTAGGGGGAACAAAGAATGTAAGAGTCAAACAGAATTGACTGTAGTCTTTGACTATACAAGGTAAAGGACTGCCCAGAAGGGGCTACAGGAGGATTTAATGAGATAAGTGAGTGGAGGTATATGGAATCAGGACTAGTAAATAATCACAATGGGTTTTTCTCTCGCACTAATCTTAACTCAGAGGCTACTGTCAAAATTGGATGTTTTAAACATGAACTAGACTGCTCAATGTCTTTGTTAAAAAATTATACATCTTTAAATTCCTGATACTAGTCAGGAAAGAAATACTTGGGAAGAATACATTTGCTTTACCATTACCATGAATACCAACTTCTAAAAACTCATGCTAGAGGCCAGTGAGATGGTTCAATAGATAAGGGTGTGTCCCTTCATATTCAGTGACTTGAGTTTGATCCCCAGGAAACATATGTTTGGAAAAGAAGATTGGAGATTGAAAGTTGTCCTCAGATGTCTACCCACAGACTGTATCATATGCATGCTCCAAACAAAATAAATAAGTGGGAATTATAAACGCTCAATTAGTAAACTCTCCCGGTAAAGGCTGTGTCCACTGTTCACATCCATAACTTCCTGCAGAATTTGTCCAGAAGAGTCATTATATTTCCAACCTGTGTACACAATGGTAGGTCCCCAGGTCTTGCTATAGGACGATCATATGTTTAAGAATTCCCCCTTCTGCCTCTGTTCTAAACTTTGCCTCCCTATTCCCAGCCAAGGGTATTCTTATTCCCCTTTTAAAGAAGGAGTGAAGCATTCGCATTTTGGTCATCCTTCTTGAGTTTCATGTGTTCTGTGCATCTAGGGTAATTCAAGCATTTGGGCTAATATCCACTTATCAATGAGTGCATACCATGTGTGTTTTTCTGTGATTGGGTTACCTCACTCAGGATGATATTTTCCAGTTCCATCCATTTCCTATGAATTTCATAAAGTCATTGTTTTTGATAGCTGAGTAATATTCCATTGTGTAGATGTATCACATTTTCTGTATCCATTCCTCTGTTGAAGGGCATCTGGGTTCTTTCCAGCTTCTGGCTATTATAAATAAGGCTGCGATGAACATAGTGGAGCACGTGTCTTTTTTATATGTTGGGACATCTTTTGGGTATATGCCCAAGAGAGGTATAGCTGGGTCCTCAGGTAGTTCAATGTCCAATTTTCTGAGGAACCTCCAGACTGATTTCCAGAATGGTTGTACCAGTCTGCAATCCCACCAACAATGGAGGAATGTTCCACAGAGCCTGCCCCACATGTGGCCCATACATATACAGTCATCAAACTAGATAAGATGGATGAAGTGAAGAAGTGCAGGCCGACAGGAACCAGATGTAGATCTCTCCTGAGAGACACAGCCAGAATACAGCAAATACATAGGCGAATGCCATCATTAAACCACTGAATTGAGAATGGGACCCCACCATTGAAGGAATCAGAGAAAGGACTGAAAGAGCTTGAAGGGGCTTGAGACCCCATATGTACAACAATGCCAACCAACCAGAGCTTCCAGGGACTAAGCCACTACCCAAAGCCCACACATGGACCGACCCTGGGCTCCAACCTCATAGGTAGCAAGGAATAGCCTAGTAAGACCACCAGTGGAAGGGGAAGCCCTGGGTCCTGCCAAGACTGAACCCCCAGTGAACTAGACTGTGGGGGGGAGGGTGGCAATGGGGGGAGGGTGGGGGGGGAACACCCATAGAGAAGGGGAGGGGGAGGGGCTAGGGAGATTTTGGCCCAGAAACCTGGAAAGGGAATAACAATCAAAATATAAATAAGAAATACCCAAGTTAATAAAGATAAAAAAAAGAATTCCCCCTGATACTCTCATCACCCAGTTCAGTTGATTGCCCACAGAATTCTCCAAACACTAATATGATTTTAATAATTAAGATTAGTGATACCCATCCTGATGATGAGACCCTGGATTGAAGCATACTATTTTTATTGTATGTTCCTAGAAAAGGTGTAAAAGTGCCAACTTTACTTGTGTGGTTTGATTTACAAAACAACCTTTACAGTTCTTAGATGCATGGTTTTATAGTTTCAGAGTGACTAATATTTTATAAAAGTCAGAACTACTGGCTGAATTGTCAGGGGAAGCAAGGCTTTGCAGTAAACTATTGCTCAAATAGCCTGGCCTTGCATAAGTTCTACTGTGAGACCACTCCAACATTTTACAACCATCACGTTTTGATCAATGCCTATGCCTTTCTTTCTATATCTTTTATATTTACTTTTTAAATCTATGACATGGACATAGACAGAAAAACCTATGGTTCTCAAAAGACACAGCCGGAATACAGCAAATACAGAGGCGAATGCCAGCAGCAAACCACTGAACTGAGAATAGGTCCCCCGTTGAAGGAATCAGAGAAAGAACTGGAAGAGCTTGAAGGGGCTCGAGACCCCAAAAGTACAACAATGTCAAGCAACCAGAGCTTCCAGGGACTAAGCCACTACCTAAATACTATACATGGACTGACCCTGGACTCTGACCCCATAGGTAGCAATGAATATTGTAGTAAGAGCACCAGTGGAAGGGGAAGCCCTGGGTCCTGCTAAGACTGAACCCCCAGTGAACTAGACTATGGGGGGAGGGCGGCAATGGGGGGAGGGTTGGGAGGGGAACACCCATAAGGAAGGGGAGGGGGGAGGGGGATGTTTGCCCGGAAACCAGGAAAGGGAATAACACTTGAAATGTATATAAGAAATACTCAAGTTAATAAAAAAAAAAGTGTATCCATTTAGAGCTCCCAGTTACATATGGCCTAATCTAATAACCCTCAAATTGAATCTCGATTTAGAAAACTCATTTGCTCACTTCTATTCATCCCTCATTTTTCTAACCAAATATCACAATAGTTATGTACGTAATACTGACCCAAAAATTCTAGCTACTAGTGTTATAGATCAGAGACTATAAATGGGGAGTTGTTTAAGATAGCCACCAAATCATTCTTGGTAATAGTGTTTCAAGATTTTATGTTAAAACTCGGGCTAAGAATGTAAATGTACTCCTGTTATGCAACTGAAGAATCAAACTCAAATATTTGGGGGTAGAGCAACACTTTTTAAAGCTAACCATCCTAGCCTCTTCCTTAGTTCTCCATTCTTCTCAATCCTTTGAAGCAAAGGAATCTATGCCAGCATGAGGAATGCTGAGTGCCAATGTTAGCAACCATAACTGTTTTTCAGAACCATCATATGTCTTTTCTGAGCTGTTGTTTTTAAGTAAAATCATCAAGATAAGGGAAAATTACAAATGGACACTGTGATTTTATTTTCTAACCAACTGTTTCTCAGAAAACAATGGAATACTATTTTGAAACTCAATAGATTCCACCTCACACCAATCAGGATGGCTAAGATCAAAAATGCAGGTGACAGCAGTTGCTGGCGAGGTTGTGGACTGCAAGCTGATAAAACCACTTTGGAAGTCAATCTGGCAGTTCCTGAGAAAATTAGAAATAGTTCTGCCTGAAGACCCAGCTATACCATTACTGGGTATATATCCAAAAAATGTTACAACATATAACAAGGATACCTGCTCCAATGTATTCATCGCAGACTTATTTATAATAGCCAGAATTTGGAAACAACCCAGGTGTCCCTCAACAGAAGAATGGATACAGAAAATGTGGTATACGTTCTGTACTAATAGAGTACTACTCAGTGAATAAAAACAACATGAATTTTGCAGGCAAATAGATGGAACTAGAAAATATCATCCTGACCAAGATAATAAAGACACAAAGGAACACATATGGTATGTACTCACTGATAAGTGGATATTAACCTAAAAACTCACAGTGCCCATAATTCAACAGACCATACGGAGCTTAGGAAAGACAAGGGTGTGGATGCTTCATCCCACATTGAGGAGGGAACAGCATTATCATGGGGAAATTGAGGTAGAGGGGGACCTGGGAGAGAGAGAGAGAGGAGAGGGAGGAAATAAGGGAGCAGTATCAGATACTTGAGGGGATGGGAGAGAGGTACAGAGGGTCAGGAAATCGAATAAAAGTATGTAGCAGGGGGATTGAGGAATTGGGGATAGCCACTGGATGGTCCCAGACACGAGGGAAATGAAAGGCTCCCAGGACCCAATGGGGATGACTTTAGCTGAAACGTGCAGAGAAGGGGAGATAGAACCTGTAGAGACCACTTCCAGCAGATAGTTTCCCCTGTCTAGGGATGGGAACATCCACCCATTTCAAAGTTTTTAACCCAGTAATGTCCCTGTCCAAAGGAAGTACAGGGACAAAAAATGGAGCAGAGACTGAAGAAAGGGCCATCCGGGGACTGTCCCACCTGGGGATACATTCTATCTTCAGACACCAAACCCTGACATTGTTGCTGTGGTCAAGACGTGCGTGCTGACAGGAACCTGGTGTGACTGCTCCTTGGGAGGTCTGGCCTGCAACTGACCAATGCAGATGTGGATGCTTGGAGCCAACCATCAGATTGAACTCGGAGACTGAGATGGGGAAACTGGCAGAAGGACTGGAGGAGCCAAGGGGGAATTGCAACCCCATAAGAACATCATCTGGTTAGACTACCCTGTGGTCACAGACACTAGACCACCAACCAAGGAGTGTATAGGACAGGATCCATGGTTCCAGAGACACAGGGAGCAGAGGATTGCCTTGCCTGACAGCAATGTGAGAGGAGGCCCTTGGTCCTGTGGAGGTTTGATGCCCCAGTGTAGGGGGATGCTGGAGCTGTAGGGTGGGAGAGGGTGGGTGGGTGGGGGATCATTCTCATAAAGGCAAAGGGGAGGGAGGAGAAGGCAGAAGTGGGATGGGGCTTTGTGGAGGGGTAACTGGGCAGTGGGATATCATTTGAGATGTAAACAAATGGAATGATTAATAATAATGATGATGAACACAAACTTCAAGATTAAATCTAACGAGAGCCCTGATGATAAGTGTAGAGTGGAATATGTATCTTCCTAAATAAATGTTGAATATATATAAGCCATATTTACTATAAATGTAAATTTTGAATTTTAAACAAGTCCACAAGCTTTATGTTAGGATATTCTGATATCAAGAGATCTTGCCAAAGATGACAATGTATGGATTTTATAAGTCTTTTTTTTATACTTGCAGTGTCAACCCAAGCATAGAGTCATTGCTTATAACATTATTAAATTGAATAATTTGTATACAACTTCATGTCTCTCTACAGTCCATGGACCATGAGTATGGATCATGAATGCCAACAAAGTTAAAATGGAAACAGCATTAATTTTCTACTAACCAGAAGACTTTGAGGATTGTATACTTAGAACTATGTAAATAGAAATTGTAGCAAACTGGGCTGACATGATGGTGTGTGTGTATTCACAATCCTTTCACTCTGATCCCACAGGCTTATTTTTGTGATTTCTTGAGCACAGTCTTTTATATCAATGAAGCCAAGTTATTCTAAAGAGTTTGAAATACTACTATAGTAGAACTTATTTATCTCTGAAGATTAGAGGTAAATAAACTCACAATATAAGGACATTTTTACCATCAGGGCTATATAATTTTGTTGTTGCAATGAATGAAGAAAAGGCAACTTAAAATCTGTGCAGAGCCCCTTCTCACTCTGTGGAATGTATTCAGACCCTCAATGCCTAATGGCACCCTTTAACATAAAAAACTTGCTGACCCAGGGATTGATTATATATTGTCTTGTCATATATGTCAATATAAGAAGCCAGGCACCTTATACTTTTCTATTCTCCTTCCCTTTGAAAGACAGATGTGTTTTGTCTAATTATTCACTGATTGGTATCGGGAGAAACATTAACATAATTGGCACATTTGTCCTAATTAACCAAGGAAACTGCCACATGCCATCCAAGATGAAAAAGTGACTCCGGCAAGCATTATGTAGAAAAATTCACATCTATCAGAAAGGTTATATTGTTGATAGCAAATTGGGGCCCACTGTGCCAGAACATTGCCCTGGAAAGCAACACAACAGAATCCTGAAGTGTATGCACATCTAGAGAGTTGGGGTTTGGTAGAGAATTGTATATAGGTACATTAATCAAACAAATGGGAAAAGCAATTATTGGGCAATTATCAAATGCACACTCAGCCAAGTTAAGCTTCTCATAGGTGAATTAGAGAGTCCCTGGGAGTCTGCCAAGTTTCACAGGCTGGTTGACAGGTGACAAGTCTGAAGTATTATTATTACTGCTGCTACTATTATTATTATCTGCCTACTTTTATATTCTTAAAATATGTTAGAACATATGGATAGGTTTTACAAGCTCCAGTATACTGTACATGGTACCCGTTAATCTGTATTTAAGGCTGGGGCATCCCTGTCAGGTTTTCTAGATATTTCTCAGAGAATGTTTTGTGTCAGCTATAGTGTAGACTGTAAAATACAGATGCTGAGAAAGCGGTTGTGTGTGCAGTTGCAGTGCCTAAGATTCTACCCGAGAAGCTCTCAGGTCGTGTCCACATGAGTCAGCTATGCACCCAGCTATGTTTCCAGGGCACAAGGCATTCTCCTTTGCGAAGGAAGAAGCGTTTGGTTCCACCTGTTCACAGGTTTGAAGTAACAAGACTCTCTCCTCTTTTTTACTTGCTCCACTGGCAATAAGTAACTTACTGCCCCTTTTGAATACCCCAAATAACCAGGAAAGCAACCAACCAACCGACCAACCAACCAACCAACCAACCGACCAACCAACCGACCAACCGACCAACCAACCAACCGACCAACCAACCAACCAACCAACCAACCAACCGACCAACCAACCGACCAACCAACCGACCAACCAACCAACCGACCAACCAACCATCCGACCAACCAACCGACCAACCAACCAACCGACCAAATCTACTTCTTCTTTGATGGCATTATTCAATATTCCTTATATCTTTCAGTATGACTATGAAGCTAAAGGTATTTTAGGCAGTTGTAAAAATAAAACGGGCAAAGAATTAAAAAATTCAAATGGAAACTACAGTGACATTTTGCTCAGTTGTCGTAACTTCTGCAGAAGGAAGGGATTTGCCAAGAAAGGGAATTTGTTTTCCTCCCTTAATTGCACATATGTCTGGCTCATTGCTTTTGAGAGCTGAATGTACACAGACCATATTGTGGAGGCGAACTTGTCTTCAATCCTGTAAACTTCTAAAACTGAAGTTAGACCATGAAGAAATAAAAGCAAATGGACAGAGAACGTAATGTAATAAAATCTAATTGAGAAATAAAATTAAAAAAACAAACTCCCAAAGCTGAATTACTATATGTGACACCACCACACAAGTCAACAAATTAGCCCTGAATTGTGTTTAAAAGCTAAATTTCCTACAATAGAAGGACTATAAATTGTGAAACACATTGACGGATTACTAGTCTGTTACTATGTTTGACTAAGAACTTGACTTCCAGATAAGCAATATTTAGCCTTATTTCTCTTTATCCATGTAAAGTAGTCAGGATTGTGCCTAGTCTGACAATCATCAGGAATTGCAAGACTATTTTTCTTCTCTGGGGATGTCTTTTCCAATTCACACTGATTGAGGTAAGTACAGACTATGGGCATAAGGACAGTCGTTGGAATTCTAACACAAGAAAGTGATCAAAAATAAAAAATAGCGTTTTATTTTCAGAAAGACAATCGTGAAAATAAAAGGCCCCTTGCATTGCGATTGTGAGTCTCATTAGGGCTTTTCTCATTGCTGAAGCACAAATGAGATTTGGTGTAGAAACATTCTATTGACCACTGGGTTTCTGTCATCTATCTACCGGGTGCTCCTGCTAGTGTGATGTGGACAAGGGATGTGGACATCCTGCTCAATATGGACATGGAAGACTTCACTTTCTCATGACAGGATAAGTAATTTGCACATTTTTTTTCATTTGGAAAGTCATATTTTAATTGCAAAGTCACAAAATTATACATGTTCTGTATTTTTCAACTTGTCTTGTTCCCTTCTACTTTTACATTAAAGTTAGGCACCTCTTTTCTTTCTTTAATTTTTTTCCTTTCTCCCATTTCCATTCATATGATCTAAAAATCTGTCTCCATGAAGTGGTAAGACCCTTTAAAGCCACATATTTGTTTTGTGAAAATTTCTTATTTAAAATCTTCACTGGCATCCCACTCATTTAAGCATGGTTCTGAATGTCTAGCCATGTCTACAGTCCCTGAACTTCTCTTACCCTGATATGGAATGTCTTCCTGTCATTGGATCTCAGATGAGAGGCTCCTACTTTTTCTTTCAAAGCCATCAGCCTCTGAGGGGATTTGTGTCCTGCCTCTGCTGCCTGGAGCTTTCTGACCCAGTTCTTTTCAAGACTGGCTCCTTCCTGTTGCCCAGAGCTCAGTGCAAATTGATCTCTGCAGAAGACTTTCCTGTAGTCCTCTGAACCCCCAACAGCCGCCTGATATGACCTGTGATTTGTTTCCTTCTTTTAGACAACTTTGCCTTGTTCCCTTTAACACGTGGTTACCTGAAAACGCTTTCATCCTACCTTTTCTCTTTGTTTTCCCTGTCTCAGAACAATCATAAGAATATTGGGTGCACAATGATCCCACAAAACATATTTCCTGAATATATGGATTGATGATAGAAGATAGAATATGTATTTTACATATCTATCCTTGAAGGAACCACTATGCATGTTAGACCATTGAACCTAGAATCTGTAGCTGTTAAAACAATGACTTTTATAGCTTACATTTGTTACATAAATTGATAAATTGAATGCTTATTTAGTCATTAATTTAAACATACACAGATGTAAGGCCTTGTGTTGAGCTCACTGTAAAATGCTAGGGACAGATTAGGAGAGAAATACTATAAGTGTGTAACAATAGAAAACAATTTTTGGAACAATGGACAGCTTAAAAACAGTTTTATATTTCCGTTAGGAGCAATTCTGGGTTAAAATTTTGAGTAGGGTGGGTGGCCCCATTCCTCAACCAGGAGCTGTGCCTAACCTCTGGATATGGTCTTGACAGGTTCTCTTTCCCCTTTGTTGGGTATTTAATCTAATGTCATCCGTGTTGGGTCTTGGGAGCCTCTTGCTTTCCTGCCATCTGGGACTTTCTGTTGGCTACTCCCATTTCCCCTTTGATACACACCTATATTCAATTTCCTGACCCTCTGTATATCTCCCCCATTTCCTCCCATACCTGATCTTTCCCCACCTTTTTTCCTCTCCTCCTCCTCTCTTCCTTTCAAGTCCCTCTCACCCCCTACCTCTAGTTTTTAAATCCCATCCTTTTGCCTGCGAATTTCAGGAAGTCATTGTTTATAATGGTTGAGTAATGAAAAAAAGGCCATCCAGAGATGGCCCTATCTGGGGATTCATCCCATATGCAGCCAGCACACCCAGTCACTATTGCTGATGCCAAGAAATGCTTGAAGACGGGAGCCTGATATGGATGTCTCCTAAGAGGCTTTGCTAGAACCTTACCAATACAGATGCGGGTGCTTGAAGTCAACCATTAGACTGAGCTCAATGGGGAAGGACTGAAGGAGCTGAAGGGGTTTGTAACTCCATAGGAAGAAAAATATCAACCAACCAGATCCACCAAACAAAGAGTACACATGGAGCGAACCATGGCTCCAGTAGCATATGTAGCATAGGATGTCCTTTTCGGGCATCAATGGGAGGAAAGGCCCTTGGTCCTGTGAAGGCTCGATGCCCCAGTGTAGGGTATAATGCTAGTGTGTTGAGGCAGGAGTGGGTGGGTGGGGGAGCACCCAAATAGGAGTAGGGGGAGGGAGTGGGATAGGGGGCTTTCAGAGGAAAAACCGGGAAGGGGGATAACATTTGAAATGTAAATAAATAAAATAACCAATAAAAATTAAAAAAAAAACCTTTTTTCTAGTTCTCTATGTTGTTATACACAAAACAGGAAGAAAATCTGACAGATATTGGCACTGAAAGGCAAGTTCCCTCCCAGAGTACCAAGTTTTTCATTTCTTCCTTAGCCTCTCTTACCTGCAAAGAATGTGGTGTACTGCTTGGTAGACAATGCACCTGGCAGGAAATACATCTCCTCCGATTCTGAGAGGTGGCGTGGCTTGGAAGGCACTGCTCAGTGGCCATATTAATAAGCAATGAGAGAGAAAGTCACCTGATGTTGCACAGTCAGTAGCGCCTCCAGCTGCCAGTGGGCTTTGGTCTCGACAGTATCTACTTTAAAAAACCTGTTTCCTATTTATCATGACTAAACTCAGCAAAATAATCTATTTTTTCACACCTCACCCCATATTTTCCCACTCACTAATTAGAGATGCAAATGTTGATAAATAGGAAGACTGTTTTTAAGTACAACTGGGTCAATACGTTGAACACTGTGCCCTGTTCCTCCAATTAAACTCCTATGAGAAATAGCTCAATTATAATTAGGGAGGCAATTATCCCCTTGTTAAAGGTGAAACAAATCACAGGTTTTAGTGAAATTTTCTGTTTTGTTCCTTCTACCATGCCAAAAAGACCTTGCAGCCATTGATGGTTTGATTCAGTGATCCCCATAAAGAGTAACCTGATGATAAAACGCATCCCAGGCTTGTCTCATGACAGAAACATTTTCTAGGCATGAACTCAAATGAGTAAAGAGGGATTAATTTCATAGAGAGTTGCTATTATGCCTTGGGAATGGCCCAGCACCCCACTCCAAATGAAATTAATTTTCTTGCTTCTTCAGGGAGATTGGAGATAGACTTGTTATTGAAATGTAGTCAAATGTCATCAGAAAGGGAAAGAATCATTTTTGGATTGACTTCAGGAAATGTGCTATTAAAAATACCAACCAATATTATCCAATAGTATTTCTGGGCTAAGTTTTTCTTTCTTTTAAATTGTGTACTTCCTAATTTTCATGGCATTATTATTAGTGCCCCCTGGGATCTTTGGGCTGAATTATCTCCCAAGAAGTCTTTCACTCCTAGTCCTGGTAAGTTGGAATCCTGTTCTGGGGATTCAGATTAAAGGATCCCCTATCTCCCAAGGGGTTCTCTAAATGGCTTATCCCATTGTGGTAGTTTTCACAGTTATGGCCCTGATAGATTCATGAGTTTGAATGTGGGACCCATAGGGAGTAGCACTGTTAGGAGGTTTGGCCTTGTTGGAGGAAGTGTACTACTGTGGAGGCTGGCTTTGAGGTTATACATGCTCCAGCTATGTCCAGTCACACAGTCCTTCTGCTGCCTTGGATCAGGATGTAGAACTCTCAGTCTCATCTCCTGGACCATGTATATCTGAATGTTGCGATGCTTCCCACCATGAAGATAATGGATTGAACCTCTGAAGTTGTAAGCCAGCCCCAATTAGGAGACTTGCCTTGGTCACAGTGTGTCATCATATGAAGAAAACCCACACTAAAAAACTTTTACAGGCGAAAGACAGCATTCTTTTAGAAATTTTCATTTCCTAAAGGTCAGCCTCTCTATTATACCAAGCATACCTTCTTTTATTTCTCAAGTATATTTAACATATTGGGAGAATCTATTGTGACCTCTAGTTTGCTGTCATTAGAGATAAAATAAGAGTCTAACTTTGTGTTCCTTCTCTTTACAATACAATCTGGCAGAAGAGTAAATAGATAAACTTCCAAACAGTTATAAAATTATAGTATGTAGGAGCTGCCACTCATCCACTCACACATTCACTTGCACCTTATGCTTAATGCTAAATCAGCTCTGAATACATTGTCAAATAAACTGAGTTTCGTTCTCTCCTTTAATCTTGACTGGCTCCTTGGTATCCCTTGACTGCTCTATGAATTAGTCTCCGATGACCTTATATCCAATACAACAAAGGTTTCTCAGGTCTCTTTGTCTATGATATAGAAACTGTATAGTTATTAAATATTTATAAAATCTATAGTCACATGGAAAGAATGTTGAAACAAAGAATGTAGAGGGGAGATCAGTGGAAGAAACAATAAGGTCCAAAGTTCTAAAATCCTATTGCTTCATTCCTGAGATCAAAAAATTTTACTATAACCAATAAGTCCTAGAAGGCACTCAAATCTTTGCTGCTTGTGGGACGATGAACTGCCAGAAAGCTTTGGCTAATTCGTTCTTTCTTTGAGACAATATTTTTGCCATTTGGAATCTAAAGAGAGATCTATGAAGAGTAACCTCTACTCAAATTCCTTCCTTGGGAGTAGCTACAAGGGCTGTTGGACTCTTGGTACAAGGAGGATTGAATGAATGACAGTAGCTAATGATTTAGTGAGGACAGTAGAAGTTCATGACATTTGCTACTACTACAGCTTGAATGTGAAATGTTCCCTATAGGCTCATGTATTTGAATACTTTGCCATCAGATGACAGTTTGATATTGAAATGATACCGTTTGAAAGTAGAAGCTTGCTGGAGGAAGTAAGTGCTGGGGATAGGCATTGGGGTTCCTTATACCTGGGATAGGTGGGTGTTGGGGTTTATAATACATACCCCATTTCCTGTCTTTTTTTTCTGACTGTAGCTGCAACGAAAATAGCTGTCCCTGATCCCCACTTCTGTTGAAATGCTTTCTCCATTGTATTTGACTGTATCCCCTCAAACTATGAGCCTAAAATAAACTTGTCTTCTCTGAAGTTGCTCTGTCAGGTATTTGATCACAACAATGAGAAAAGTAATATGGCAGGTGATTTAATTAGCATCAGAGAAAGGTAAAGTCATGTTTTAAGTGTCACATTCATCTGTAGCACCGATGATCTCCAAGCTAACCAATGGCTAAAGAATAAAAGAGGCATCTTGGTGATTCTTCACACAGCAGAAGTTCCTCTGCCATGTATCCCAGAGTGCTTAGGGTGAGAAAAGTTCAGTGGCTATGTTATGACATTGAGTTCAATCTTCTGGGAATTAATAATAATATAACAGTATAAATATTAGTCCTTTATGGCTCTGTATAGGTTTAGGATGCTTTTATATACTATGTTATTAAATATCAAACCTTTAATGCATAAATATCTTCCTTAAATGACTGAAAAATCTGGATACAAAGGACTTAAATATCTTGCCTAAAGTCAGAGAGTAAATTATGATCATGCTTGAATTTAAACATGAAATTTATAAGGAAATTCAGTTGCTGTTTCATGAAGAGACTATCAGAGACCTAAGTAGGGGAGGTGCCAGCTATTACCACCTGAGCAACATTTATGACATTATATGCACAAATGCAATGTGATCATGAGTAGGGTTTGAATTTTTAAAAGGTGTCTGTTTTAACTAGCTAGAAGAAAAGAAATGCTTCCTGATAATCTGCAAAGAATACATCTTCCTTCAGGAAACCAACCACATCTATGTAAAGCAAAGGCCAGCTGACTTAATCAGCCATGTGTTCACTGAACAGTCACTGTCTAATTTTCCCTCAGAAGTAGTTGCTTTGGACAGCAGGAAAGCAAGCATAAATCTAGGTTGACCTCCTAGGGGCTGATCTAATGATCATAAAACAGATGCATTTTTATTTGCTGGTTTTCTCTTAAGATCAACATCTTATTTGACATCACCTTTAGGCTTTCAAATTCCATAAACAAATAAATGGAAATAATATACTGAATGAATTATATTGAAACTAAAAATGATCAAACAGTCTCTTAACTCCCAAGCTATCTTTCATTCCTTTTTACATTTTTCTACTGCTCTTGAGCAAATAGCAGCCAGAGTCATGTGAAGGCATCCATTGGCTTGCCAATCTTGCTGATCTTAATGGTGTTAAAAAATCTACAGAGGAATTTATTAGCTTGCTCTTAAGCATGTATGTTTGATCTCCACTCTGAGTGAAAAAATAGGAAAAAGTCATATGTATAAAATATAGTTCTTTGAATGTCAAATGGGTATATGATTTTTGAGCTCTCCAAATGTTAATTAGACTCTTCCCAAGTGATGATACACATAAAATTCATAGCCAATTAGTTTGAAGTCATGAATCTTCACTCCTTGACAAAGTGAACTACTTTGTTAAGACTGGAAAAAAAGAGAAGAATATCATGATCTTCTCTCTGTAAAAATTTCCAAGGGCCAGCTGCTTTTAAGTTCCCTTGAGTAGAAGCCAAACTACAGATGTCCGTGATGCTCATAGGATGCTTAGAACATCACAGTGGCTTCTCGAAGTTTTCCTTAGAACCACAAGTAAAGAGACAGATGCACTGTTGCATAACTGAAGTGAAATGCTGTATAGAAAAGAGTGCCCTTCATTTCAGTCACACTAAATCAACCTGTGCTTTGAGGCTGCAAATTTTGGATGTAGTATTGTGATAGTGAGTGATAATTGTGCAATTTGTGGTATGGAGCCGAAGAGTCCTAAGTTGCTAATTACAAGGAAAATTGTGTTATTTTTTTCAGAGTAGAACAAGGATATATACAATTTTGCATTATATAGCAGAGATATAAATGTTTTGGCAGAAATGGAGTCCTTTTACATATAGTTTCAAATAATTTATTGCAGGTATCAACTCAAAGGAACCAGATGCTTGTTGGCTATCTTAGCCCTACCATGTAGCAATTTTCAAAAGATTGGAAAGCCACTAGATATCAAACAGTAAATGAATTGTTTATAATTAATTCCTTAAAATTTCAGTATTACTTTTTGATCTGTTGGGAGAGGCAAACTTTCAAGATTTTCATGCATGAAACAAATGAGCTGACTCATGTCCACCAAATTCATGTGTAGGTTTGAATGACAACTCACACATATACAAAATAGAGTGACTCTTTCAAATGGCTTCATGAAGTCTAGACCCTAGCAAGGACCATCAATAAGTAAGCAGTTATGTTACTTATCAAATGAAAGTGCATTTAAATTTGTAGAACTTTGTAGCAGCTATGACAATCATGTTGGATAATATAAGATAGTCTTTCTTAATTGTGTAGATGGAAATTTGATTTAGAGTTTGGAGTTATTTGGTAACAATATGAAAGACATGGTATTGGTTTCCCTTTGACAGGATGCTGTAGTACTGTGGTGTGTGTCCCCAGGAGAGCATGCCCTCTCCTATGGGTCATGTAGAGCAATGTTTTGAAATGCAGCCCTTTCAAAGAGCAATATATTGCTGGTAATGAAAACTCATGTCAAAAAAATAGGATTCATTATATTTCATTAGCAGTTCATAGGCTTCTTTTAAGCAGAACGAAAACATGGAATAAATTGATAGAAATATCACGGCATGAAAGCGAGCATGTTTATGACAGTAGATATGGCTTTCTGATCTTAACAATGACATCATCTGCTGAGAAACACACATGTGCAGAACAAGCTCAAAGGGCCGACAAATGACTTTCTTACACTAACATTTCAAAAAAGTCATCTGGAACAGTAATACAATTGGTGACACATGAAGTCACAGCATCTCTCTCTCTAGATACCAGATAAAGTAAAATACTATTTCTGATTGTTTTGAAAGAGAATGATAAAATTAAACCATGCTGCCTGTGGCTTTGTCCAGTGGGGCATTCTAATTGACTTCCAAGTCATTAATCAGTTCCTAATCAATCTGTTTTGCCAGCAGCAGGCAGTTAGGACTCCATTACCAACCATCTATCATGCCATGCCCTAATTCACCGCACCATTAGCGATGGGTTAGGCCTCTTTTAGAATAACTAAGTGCCAACTCCCAAATGCAATGCATTTTTGTTACCTCAGCCATTGGGATCCCTTCAGGTGGCCGGCACTGGAGTAACACTTCCTGCTCCAAGGACACTTCTTTTCCCAAGGGTTCCTGCTCAAATGTCTTCCGCAGATCTGGAAGGGTCAGGTAATAAAGAATATGTCAAAACTAAACCACATCAGTTATCTTACAGAAACTGGCAACATTTCCCCCTATTTAGTATTTTAGATCTTTATGTTTATCCATCTGTTGATATTATACCATAATTTGAAAAGTAATATTCTACATGGAAGAAGTTATGAAAGTTAAAGCCTATTAATTGTGCTGACTTTAAGCTTCCTTAAAAATCTTTTATAGATAATTTTAATAATTACCAGAATACATTAATTGCACTTTAGTATTTCTTGGTAATCTGTTTTTGATGGCACCATTTTTCTTAATTAAAGGAGACCCAATCTTGTGAATTTTAAAGGCAGAGTTCCTTCTGTACATAAATATTTTCCTGTGATAATTGATATTATTAAGGTTGCAGTAACTATGGGATATTTTTATTCATGAATCAAAAGTGAGCTTTTGTTCAGGTTGGAAAATAGGACTCTTTCAGGAGCTACAGAGAAGGCATACACCATCTAGAACTGTCTTAAAACCTCAAGGGAAAACAGAGGGGAGCTATTGAGAATAGTGTAGGAAGAATTTAATTTCTAATCATGTAGCCGTTTTCAACGAGAAGATTAAGTATTCATTTCTGCACACACATGCCAAGTACCTAATTATGTGCTTGTGTGGCTAGAGCTGTAATAGCAAGATGCGACAGCTTAGGAAACTACCCTGAGATGAGGATGTCAGAAACCAGCCTATCATCTTACAAACATCGCTAGTACACACAGCAGGATACAGGTTTAACTAACACATCCTTGAGTGAGATATAATTGTTTTTGTTTTAAGAGTTTGGCTTTAGAAATCTAAAAAAATTTCCCTATTGTTTTCCAAGTAAAGTGTAGTCAGGACATTTCTCAAGAGGCTCTAGAATTTTACTTTGTGTGTACAGATCATAGCTTTGCGGCATAGCATTATCTTAAGTTAACCCGTAGGTTTCAATAAAACTTGCTTGAGTCTTTTCATCGATGCGCATAACAAATATATAAGAATATGAAAGAGACATTTTGGCTTACTGAATTACGAGGTGGAAGCCCAAAGACTCTGGAGATTTGGAGATTTGGATATATGTTAGTAGGTTCCTTCCAAAATGTACCATTTAGAAAATGTCACTAAAGGAAAAGATTTGCTTACATGTTTGCATGTCTGCTATATTGTTGGATTGTTTTAACAGAAGAAACTCATCCAAGATTCTGGTGCTTGTAAGAAAATGATGAATGGATATGGAATGAGATGATATGAAAGATTCTCCAAAGGATGAGAGAAGCACTGTCAGAAGGACATTTTTAACACAATTTTCAAGAAATTGAGTGTATTTTTGAAATGATATTTAGAATCCAGATGTTTATCATAGCCTGAAAGATACGTCAACTCTATTCCTGTTTCCTAAATGAGGAATATGCACATTAAGTCACCCACAACCTCACAGCAAAATAATTGATACTAAATAGGAATGTGTCTAGCCTTTGACTTCATACATCTTGTCGTCCCAGTCACTCCTCATAAGCCTTTCCCATCCATTTGTGCCCCAATAGACTATAAAAACGTTATCTTTGTTAGAATAATTGCTATTTGAATTGAGCTACAATGAGGTAAAGTTTTGGTGAGTATGGCCACCACTGGAAACAATAGTAGCTAATAACTTTTATGGGATAAATCACTATCTATTTTATATGACTTATTGGCAGAAAATGACAGAGGAGATCCCACCTAGTATATAGTAGAGCAGAGACAAGATGACTGGAATTTGTTCTAAGGTTGATAACATAGTTGAGTTGCTTCATTGACATTCATCAAGATGTAAAAAAGAGCTAGAAACAAGAAAAAAGGCATGCATTCCAACAGTTAAAGAGATTTAATTCGATATTATAAATCCCATGCTTATAGTGGAGGTTTGAAGAGATGTTTAGGATGAGGGTGTGTGAGATACAGAAGCGAGATATAAAAGACGAACTTAGAGGAAAAAAAAGATGAACTTAGGTGTGTTAATGAAAATCCTTTTTGCCCAATACCAATGGTTAGCTCTCCATAACCACAGCAAAGGATTGAGTTCAACTACCGAATTATTCTTTGGATGACATCTGGATTACAGTGCTTAGAGTCAGCGTTAGGGACCAAACTGTGTAGACTAGTGGGGATAAGAGGATCATGGACTCAGTAGATAGTTGCCAACAAGTGAGAAGGGAAAGTCTTCAATGTATATAGACCATACTGTCAGGAATATTCGCAAATTTGGAGAGTGTCCGTAGGTAAGGCTACTGTTGTTTGAAGCTACGAAATCAAAATTCACAGTACAGTGAAGACGGGCAGAAAAACAAGTTTTCCTTGTTACATATTGAGTTTAGTGTTTCTATAGGATGCTCAAATGAAATTGTCCAGTGCATCTCTAGATCATATTTTATAATCCTCAGCAGTATTGCACTTGGGACTGTGTCATTTCATTTGTGCCACCGCTCTTTCCATAGGAGGGGTTTTTATTGTCATCGCTGAGCTTGACTCACTATATTCTACAAGAGCCTTTCTCTGCTGTGACAAAATAAGTGGATGTAGAAAATGCCAAGTGTTCCCTGGGATGGCCATCTCTTGCCCTGAGAAACACTTACTGGCGTTGGCTGTCCCAATGGTTGCTGAAGCACTGTTGTCCAGGCAACAGAACATAGACAGGAACATTGAAGCAGAAGAACTTCCGACAAAAATGACAAAGAATGAATGGAGGGGTGGGAAGAAACTTCAAAGAGGAAAGTGGCAGAGGAATCACAAGGAAACTGACATTTTAGGGAGAGGGGGGTCAATAGCACAACGTGGCACAGCTGGAAAGGAAAGGCCTGCATTTGGGAAAGACTGGAGAAATGAACATTTTTAGCACCTACTATGTGATTAAGGACTCGAGTACTGCATGCTTTAATTTCTGTTAGGAAATACTAACAGAATCTTTGACACGGTATTTATATTTGTGCAAGATGAGTACACATGCATGTGGTCATTGCTTCTTATCTGAGAAAAACTGAGAAAGCCTAGGCACAGGAAACATAGTCCACAGGTACCTACTGCAGGGAGATACACCAAAACCATCAATAAATAAACATTACATGATTAATTTGTCATAATGCTTGAGCTTTCAATTCCACATACATTTTATTAAATTTCTAAGATAATGTCAGATTTAACCCCACAAAGCAGTTACTTCTTTTGGAAAAAAATAATTTCTGTCATCAATCCTCACTTTGGGGTTGTAGATGGAGCATAAGTTATATATTATATTGTGGCAGTGTAAGAGAGAGTGCCTAACATCCTTTATCATTCAGAGAGATATGATAGAAGCTAGAGAAGATGCCTTGCAGGCAGAGAGAACACAAGGATGATAGAAAACTTGGTATTGTCAGTATTATTTAAGTATTAGCTGTAGAGCATGCTCCAGAATAATGTGGGAATTCATGTAGAGGAAAAAAAGATGAATTTTGCCCTGGACTACATTTAGGAATCTCTTTTTGTTTTCTTTCCATCAGTATAAAGACTGTTACTAAAGTGAGTGTAACAGGTTATTTTTACAAAGTCAACTTGGTCGAAATGTGATAGTTATTGATTCTATCAATTAAAAGAAAACTCAGTGTTGTTGTAAGCATGGATCCAGAGACAGGTTGACTCCTGAACATGAATATTGGCTTACCAAATCCATTAGCTGAAAGTCAATTAGCAGATGTTGAATCAGATCTGCAATGACAGGGATTTCAATCAACCATTTATGCTCAATCAGGTACATCGCTTTGAGCATACATATGTGTGACACGACTCATTTGTCATTGTAATATTTTGTGGCTTTAGTGAAGTTTTTGTATAATCCTGTGCTTGCTAATTATGTATAGTAAAAAAAACACTGCCCTCAGACTTCTGCAAGCATTAGAGGCTCTTTGGTGATGCAACTGATGGATAGCGGAAAAGCAGAAGACTTTGGAACTTTTACTTGTTTTATTAAGGAAAAATAAAAGTCTGTGATTTGTAGCAATCTTTGCATATTGGAACCTATGGGTGGATATTTTGAATGTGTATTTAAGAGGGCAGGAATCTTATTTATTGTGAGTTAAGATGCCACTTGGTTGCAATTAGCAGAGGAAATGTCCAGAAGAAATGAAATAATAAACTACTTTGTAAACCGTAAGGGTAGATACATCTTAGAAAAAGAACTCCACTTTCTTTGAACTTTTGAGCACTTGGTTCTATACAAATATGAAAGAAATAGAAACTGAGAAGAAGTCTGGATTCTAGAAGGTCCAATGTTAAAATTATAAGAAGCTTCCCTGATAATGTCTCATCAACATAAATGGCTAAACATGAACTTAACAAAGATTTAAAAAAAAAAGTAGACATGCTAAAGTGGATAAGTCCAGCAGGCCTCAGGACTATACAGAGAAAACTACATGCTACTAAAGAATTCTGAGAATGAGAGAAATATTTTTCACCAGGGAAGAATACATAAGTTGGTTATTCAATATAAAATGGTCAGCGTGAAACCAGACACATAACATTATACAGACTGAGCAAATTGTATTTAGGATATGTGAGTAAACACACACACACACACACACACACCATCAATTAATAAAAACAAAGGACATGAATTTGAAAGAGAAAGGAGAGGTATGTGGGAAGATTTGGAAGGAGGAAAAAAAGGAGAAATGATGTAATTATAATCATAAAAAATTAAAATTATCAGTCTTATGTAAAAACTTAAAGTAATATATAACACAAAATACATACACGCTGAATTACTTTGAGGAAAATAGAGAAATCCATACTCAAAATAACATAACAAAGTTCATCATGTCACTTTGGTTATTAAGAAGACAGAGAGGGGAACATGTCTCCCCAGGGATAGCTTTCAGGTCCCGATACTTGACAATCTGAACTGTGTACACTGATGAATGTACACACTGAGGTGAAACATGAGGCTGGACAGATCTCAGTTTAGAGTATGATGGACCACACTGGCACTTGGGATCCCTGCTCACGTGGGATGTAGGATGTATGAACTTGTCAGCAAAAAGATCTCCCAATTGTAGTTAAGCAGTCAGGTGATTGATTCTATTACCTATTCAAAGGACAAATGCTTTCTAGTTCCAACCTTTAAAGAATAGTCTACGCTTGTGAACCATGTCTGGTCTTTCCTAGAG
This sequence comes from Rattus norvegicus, assembly GCF_021556685.1. NCBI lineage: Eukaryota > Metazoa > Chordata > Mammalia > Rodentia > Muridae > Rattus > Rattus norvegicus. Next base: position 232,701,932 of record NC_141535.1, on the reverse strand, counting down.
AAAAATAGTTTTAGACAACAAAGTCTAAGCATTATGACAGGCCGATTCTGTGAACTGACAAATTTTCTAATGATTTAATCTGTAGTAGACTATTCAAGTTGGAATTCAGATCCTAATTTACATAGAATAAGATATAAAGAAAGCAAACGAACCGCCTGGTCAGGTGGGCACTCCTGAGGCTGCAGAGCGGAAGAGACCACCAACTCTGCTCACCCCTGCCCACATCCCTGGCCCAAGAGGAAACTGTATAAGGCCTCTGGGCTCCCGTGGGGGAGGGCCCAGGAGTGGCAGGACCCCTGCCTGAGACACCACCGGAACCTGAAAGAAACAGACCAGATAAACAGTTCTCTGCACCCAAATCCCGTGGGAGGGAGAGCTAAACCTTCAGAGAGGCAGACAAGCCTGGGAAACCAGAAGAGACTGCTCCCTGCACACACATCTCGGACGCCAGAGGAAAAAGCCAAAGACCATCTGGAACCCTGGTGCACTGAAGCTCCCGGAAGGGGCGGCACAGGTCTTCCTGGTTGCTGCCGCTGCAGAGAGCCCCTGGGCAGCACCCCACGAGCGAACTTGAGCCTCAGGACCACAGGTTAGACCAAATTTTCTGCTGCAAGAAAGCTGCCTGGTGAACTCAAGACACAGGCCCACAGGAACAGCTGAAGACCTGTAGAGAGGAAAAACTACACGCCCGAAAGCAGAACACTCTGTCCCCATAACTGACTGAAAGAGAGGATAACAGGTCTACAGCACTCCTGACACACAGGCTTATAGGACAGTCTAGCCACTGTCAGAAATAGCAGAACAAAGTAACACTAGAGATAATCTGATGGCGAGAGGCAAGCGCAGGAACCCAAGCAACAGAAACCAAGACTACATGGCACCATCGGAGCCCAATTCTCCCATCAAAACAAACATGGAATATCCAAACACACCAGAAAAGCAAGATCTAGTTTCAAAATCATATTTGATCATGATGCTGGAGGACTTCAAGAAAGACATGAAGAACTCCCTTAGAGAACAAGTAGAAGCCTACAGAGAGGAATCGCAAAAATGCCTGAAAGAATCGCAAAAATCCCTGAAAGAATTCCAGGAAAACATAAATAAACAAGTAGAAGCCCATAGAGAGGAGACACGAAAATCCCTGAAAGAATTCCAGGAAAACATAAATAAACAAGTAGAAGCCCATAGAGAGGAGACACAAAAATCCCTGAAAGAATTCCAGGAAAACACAATCAAACAGTTGAAGGAATTAAAAATGGAAATAGAAGCAATCAAGAAAGAACACATGGAAACAACCCTGGATATAGAAAACCAAAAGAAGAGACAAGGAGCTGTAGATACAAGCTTCACCAACAGAATACAAGAGATGGAAGAGAGAATCTCAGGAGCAGAAGATTCCATAGAAATCATTGACTCAACTGTCAAAGATAATGTAAAGCAGAAAAAGCTACTGGTCCAAAACATACAGGAAATCCAGGACTCAATGAGAAGATCAAACCTAAGGATAATAGGTATAGAAGAGAGTGAAGACTCCCAGCTCAAAGGACCAGTAAATATCTTCAACAAAATCATAGAAGAAAACTTCCCTAACCTAAAAAAAGAGATACCCATAGACATACAAGAAGCCTACAGAACTCCAAATAGATTGGACCAGAAAAGAAACACCTCCTGTCACATAATTGTCAAAACACCAAACGCACAAAATAAAGAAAGAATATTAAAAGCAGTAAGGCAAAAAGGTCAAGTAACATATAAAGGGAGACCTATCAGAATCACACCAGACTTCTCGCCAGAAACTATGAAGGCCAGAAGATCCTGGACTGATGTCATACAGACCCTAAGAGAACACAAATGCCAGCCCAGGTTACTGTATCCAGCAAAACTCTCAATTAACATTGATGGAGAAACCAAGATATTCCATGACAAAACCAAATTTACACAATATCTTTCTACAAATCCAGCACTACAAAGGATAATAAATGGTAAAGCCCAACATAAGGAGGCAAGCTATACCCTAGAAGAAGCAAGAAACTAATCGTCTTGGCAACAAAACAAAGAGAATGAAAGCACACAAACATAACCTCACATCCAAATATGAATATAAAGGGAAGCAATAATCACTATTCCTTAATATCTCTCAATATCAATGGCCTCAACTCCCCAATAAAAAGACATAGATTAACAAACTGGATACGCAACGAGGACCCTGCATTCTGCTGCCTACAGGAAACACACCTCAGAGACAAAGACAGACACTACCTCAGAGTGAAAGGCTGGAAAACAACTTTCCAAGCAAATGGTCAGAAGAAGCAAGCTGGAGTAGCCATTCTAATATCAAATAAAATCAATTTCCAACTAAAAGTCATCAAAAAAGATAAGGAAGGACACTTCATATTCATCAAAGGAAAAATCCACCAAGATGAACTCTCAATCCTAAATATCTATGCCCCAAATACAAGGGCACCTACATACGTAAAAGAAACCTTACTAAAGCTCAAAACACACATTGCACCTCACACAATAATAGTGGGAGATTTCAACACCCCACTCTCATCAATGGACAGATCATGGAAACAGAAATTAAACAGTGATGTCGACAGACTAAGAGAAGTCATGAGCCAAAATGGACTTAACGGATATTTATAGAACATTCTATCCTAAAGCAAAAGGATATACCTTCTTCTCAGCTCCTCATGGTACTTTCTCCAAAATTGACCATATAATTGGTCAAAAGACGGGCCTCAACAGGTACAGAAAGATAGAAATAATCCCATGCGTGCTATCGGACCACCACGGCCTAAAACTGGTCTTCAATAACAATAAGGGAAGAATTCCCACATATACGTGGAAATTGAACAATGCTCTACTCAATGATAACCTGGTCAAGGAAGAAATAAAGAAAGAAATTAAAAACATTTTAGAATTTAATGAAAATGAAGATACAACATACCCAAACTTATGGGACACAATGAAAGCTGTGCTAAGAGGAAAACTCATAGCGCTGAGTGCCTGCAGAAAGAAACAGGAAAGAGCATATGTCAGCAGCTTGACAGCACACCTAAAAGCTCTAGAACAAAAAGAAGCAAATACACCCAGGAGGAGTAGAAGGCAGGAAATAATCAAACTCAGAGCTGAAATCAACCAAGTAGAAACAAAAAGGACCATAGAAAGAATCAACAGAACCAAAAGTTGGTTCTTTGAGAAAATCAACAAGATAGATAAACCCTTAGCCAGACTAACGAGAGGACACAGAGAGTGCGTCCAAATTAACAAAATCAGAAATGAAAAGGGAGACATAACTACAGATTCAGAGGAAATTCAAAAAATCATCAGATCTTACTATAAAAACCTATATTCAACAAAATTTGAAAATCTTCAGGAAATGGACAATTTCCTAGACAGATACCAGGTATCGAAGTTAAATCAGGAACAGATAAACCAGTTAAACAACCCCATAACTCCTAAGGAAATAGAAGCAGTCATTAAAGGTCTCACAACCAAAAAGATCCCAGGTCCAGACGGGTTTAGTGCAGAATTCTATCAAACCTTCATAGAAGACCTCATACCAATATTATCCAAACTATTCCACAAAATTGAAACAGATGGAGCACTACCGAATTCCTTCTACGAAGCCACAATTACTCTTATACCTAAACCACACAAAGACACAACAAAGAAAGAGAACTTCAGACCAATTTCCCTTATGAATATCGACGCAAAAATACTCAATAAAATTCTGGCAAACCGAATTCAAGAGCACATCAAAACAATCATCCACCATGATCAAGTAGGCTTCATCCCAGGCATGCAGGGATGGTTTAATATACGGAAAACCATCAACGCGATCCATTATATAAACAAACTGAAAGAACAGAACCACATGATCATTTCATTAGATGCTGAGAAAGCATTTGACAAAATTCAACACCCCTTCATGATAAAAGTCCTGGAAAGAATAGGAATTCAAGGCCCATACCTAAACATAGTAAAAGCCATATACAGCAAACCAGTTGCTAACATTAAACTAAATAAAGAGAAAAATGAAGCAATCCCACTAAAATCAGGGACTAGACAAGGCTGCCCACTCTCTCCCTACTTATTCAATATAGTTCTTGAAGTTCTAGCCAGAGCAATCAGACAACAAAAGGAGATCAAGGGGATACAGATCGGAAAAGAAGAGGTCAAAATATCACTATTTGCAGATGACATGATAGTATATTTAAGTGATCCCAAAAGTTCCACCAGAGAACTACTAAAGCTGATAAACAACTTCAGCAAAGTGGCTGGGTATAAAATTAACTCAAATAAATCAGTTGCCTTCCTCTATACAAAAGAGAAACAAGCCGAGAAAGAAATTAGGGAAACGACACCCTTCATAATAGACCCAAATAATATAAAGTACCTCGGTGTGACTTTAACCAAGCAAGTAAAAGATCTGTACAATAAGAACTTCAAGACACTGAGGAAAGAAATTGAAGAAGACCTCAGAAGATGGAAAGATCTCCCATGCTCATGGATTGGCAGGATTAATATAGTAAAAATGGCCATTTTACCAAAAGCAATCTACAGATTCAATGTAATCCCCATCAAAATACCAATCCAATTCTTCAAAGAGTTAGACAGAACAATTTGCAAATTCATCTGGAATAACAAAAAATCCAGGATAGCTAAAGCTATCCTCAACAATAAAAGGACTTCAGGGGGAATCACTATCCCTGAACTCAAGCAGTATTACAGAGCAATAGTGATAAAAACTGCATGGTATTGGTACAGAGACAGACAGATAGACCAATGGAATAGAATTGAAGACCCAGAAATGAACCCACACACCTATGGTCACTTGATTTTTGACAAAGGAGCCAAAACCATCCAATGGAAAAAAGATAGCATTTTCAGCAAATGGTGCTGGTTCAACTGGAGGGCAACATGTAGAAGAATGCAGATCGATCCATGCTTATCACCCTGTACAAAGCTTAAGTCCAAGTGGATCAAGGACCTCCACATCAAACCAGACACACTCAAACTAATAGAAGAAAAACTAGGGAAGCATCTGGAACACATAGGCACTGGAAAAAATTTCCTGAACACAACACCAATGGCTTATGCTCTAAGATCAAGAATCGACAAATGGGATCTCATAAAACTGCAAAGCTTCTGTAAGGCAAAGGACACTGTGGTTAGGACAAAACGGCAACCAACAGATTGGGAAAAGACCTTTACCAATCCTACAACAGATAGAGGCCTTATATCCAAAATATACAAAGAACTCAAGAAGTTAGACCGCAGGGAAACAAATAACCCTATTAAAAAATGGGGTTCAGAGCTAAACAAAGAATTCACAGCTGAGGAATGCCGAATGGCTGAGAAACACCTAAAGAAATGTTCAACATCTTTAGTCATAAGGGAAATGCAAATCAAAACAACCCTGAGATTTCACCTCACACCAGTGAGAATGGCTAAGATCAAAAACTCAGGTGACAGCAGATGCTGGCGAGGATGTGGAGAAAGAGGAACACTCCTCCATTGTTGGTGGGATTGCAGACTGGTAAAACCATTCTGGAAATCAGTCTGGAGGTTCCTCAGAAAACTGGACATTGAACTGCCTGAGGATCCAGCTATAACTGTCTTGGGCATATACCCAAAAGATGCCTCAACATAAAAAAGAGACACGTGCTCCACTATGTTCATCGCAGCCTTATTTATAATAGCCAGAAGCTGGAAAGAACCCAGATGCCCTTCAACAGAGGAATGGATACAGAAAATGTGGTACATCTACACAATGGAATATTACTCAGCTATCAAAAACAACGAGTTTATGAAATTCGTAGGCAAATGGTTGGAACTGGAAAATATCATCCTGAGTGAGCTAACCCAATCACAGAAAGACATACATGGTATGCACTCATTGATAAGTGGCTATTAGCCCAAATGCTTGAATTACCCTAGATCCCTAGAACAAACGAAACTCAAGACAGATGATCAAAATGTGAATGCTTCACTCCTTCTTTAAATGAGGAAAAAGAATACCCTTGGCAGGGAAGGGAGAGGCAAAGATTAAAACAGAGACTGAAGGAACACCCATTCAGAGCCTGCCCCACATGTGGCCCATACATATACAGCCACCCAATTAGACAAGATGGATGAAGCAAAGAAATGCAGACCGACAGGAGCCGGATGTAGATCGCTCCTGAGAGACACAGCCAGAATACAGCAAATACAGAGGCGAATGCCAGCAGCAAACCACTGAACTGAGAATAGGTCCCCTGTTGAAGGAATCAGAGAAAGAACTGGAAGAGCTTGAAGGGGCTCGAGACCCCAAAAGTACAACAATGCCAAGCAACCAGAGCTTCCAGGGACTAAGCCACTACCTAAAGACTATACATGGACTGACCCTGGACTCTGACCCCATAGGTAGCAATGAATATCCTAGTAAGAGCACCAGTGGAAGGGGAAGCCCTGGGTCCTGCTAAGACTGAACCCCCAGTGAACTAGTCTATGGGGGGAGGGCGGCAATGGGGGGAGGGCTGGGAGGGGAACACCCATAAGGAAGGGGAGGGGGGAGGGGGATGTTTGCCCGGAAACCGGGAAAGGGAATAACACTCGAAATGTATATAAGAAATACTCAAGTTAATAAAAAAAAAAAAAAGAAAGCAAACATTGATGTTGGTCGAATTTTGTCTTTGTTTAAACCTTATAAGGCTATATGACTATTTAAACGCACATATTACATATTCCATTCTAGTAGGGTTTGGAAGATTTTAAAATATAAAATATCTCTAGTAAGTAATTTTAAACCAGTATATACAGAAAAGTCTAGGTGATAATTACTTATGTATGTATTTTTAAAATGTCCTTTTCTTATAAAGTTTTACCATATGTTGATGGTCTACAAACTCTAGTGTGTAATATTCTGTACTGATCCTGAGGAATCTCAGGTTTATTTTTAATTTATTCCAGACTTTAATCATGAAAAAAATGTCTTATATGTCTTACAGACTGATTATTTGTTCTTCGAAGCCTTATCTATGAATACAGTTTATTTTCGGAATAAGATTTATTTCCTTCTCCTTTTGTAAGTCCTTAGTATGTTTAATTCAGCATGTTTGCTGAATGTCTTGCATTGTAGGAAGAAGAGGGACATCAGCAATAGGAGAAATCATGGTCTGGTGTGTTTGGGATGTTGTTAAAGAACAATCAGCACAACATAATCAAGAGCTTGAAGTTTTGAGTAGTATTTGAAGTCATTTAAAGCTAATATTCACTTGGGTGTCTTGATAGATAGAAATTTTCACTTTGAATCACTCTAAAACCCTGTCATGGTCCTTTGAAGGGTGACAAATTCTTGTCAGAAGATTAAAAGCCAGCTCTAAAGAAGTGAAACTGAAGAAAAGGAAATATTAAAATGCATCATGAATCATATATATGTGTATATATATATGTATGTAAATATATGCTCAGTGGATCATGAAATGGAGCATTTTTATATTATAGTATTATTATACATCATTTAGATTGTGTCTGAAAGCAATTGGGAGGGAGAATAACACACTGGCTAAGAGGAAGTTTTGGTACAGAAAAATGTGGCTTCAAGTGTTGACTCTACCACTTGAGTTCATAATTCTTCTGTGTTTCTTCAGTAGTAAAAAAAAGTGAATATTATGAAAAGAATTTCAGAAGCTGGAGGGGGAACCTATCTATAAAATGTGTAATGTCATATTAGCATATAGGATTATAGAGCCCATGTACCATTAACCCCATACCCCTTCTTTCCCTGTGTTATTAAAAAATTATCATAGCATATCAACATTTGGCACTGTCTCTCTTACTCAAATATAACTGATAAGAAAAATGGCTGTTATAATCTCTAATGATTGATGTGAAGTTCACAGGGTGAAACCCAAGGATTTCAAGATATGACTGATAAAATTTGACTTTTATCAACTTTTATCAACTTTTTTATTTGACTGGGAATCTGGTTCTTACAAACCCCACAGGCTGTGGCCAAACTACTAAAATTTGAGAACCATGCATTGATAATCAGATCATTGGTCTGCCATGCTATATGCAGCACAGTGGTAAATACCACAGGCATCATGGAAAACTGTGGATAATGAGGAGACATGATCTTGAATTGTGGCTTTATCCAGTTGGTTTGAAAATGAGTGCTTTTTGGCAATTCCGCAGAATCAGCAGAATGCTCTCCTTCTCTACTGGCTAATAACTGACATTGTCTCACACAGAACTTGAAACTTGAAACTTGAAACTTGAAACTATAAGGACCATGTAGTAACACAAATAGGAGAAAAGTAGGCATCAGTTCTTCTTGAAACTCACCACTCACTTGGGCCACTTTTTTTTCCATCTAAATTTTAACAGATTCGAGTAGGAAAAGAAAAAACAAAACAAACATGCCTTTTCTCTTGCTGCTCAGGTCTGCTCCATACAAACTGAAAGAATACAAGCTCTGGGGGCCACGACTCCAAATTTAATTGCCAATAGAAGTTTGGAATGTGGATTTTGTGTAGTATTTGCTTACCCTGTGGTCATATACTTAAAGTGTCATTCAAATGCATTAGTGGGGCAATGTTTTAAGGGGTTAAATACTATAATTGATAAGCCCTATGTGACCTGTGAACTGTTTCTTTGAGATCATTGCTCTAAGAAATTCAATTTTGGAACTTGTGAATATTAATGCTTCTCATCTCCTCCTTCCTGTCTTGAAGAAAACCCAAGATTTCTCCCCATAGGTGTCCTGCTTATGAATTTTAGACACAGAAATAAGAAAACTGGCCAAGGTATCTTTGAAGGTAGGCTGATTTTATAAAGATTAATTACCTAACATTTTAATTAGTATTTCATAATTATTAATGTATATTCTCTAACCTACTTTCAGAAAAAGTGTTAGGCAATAAATGTATGAAGTTCAGTAGATAGTGACATTTTAAATAGATGTAGACTATTAAAACTGGAGTTAGGAAAATGAGTTTCAGATGACTGAAAAGATAAGTTGTCATTCCTGCAATTCTTGATGACCACATACAATATAAATGTCCCCAAATACTTTGCCAAATGAACGTCATTAATTGCTCTGATGGCTATGTCCAGAAGCCTGAAGCTCTTTCAGGCAGAGCAGGAAGCTGTCATGATCAATCATGATCTCTCTCTTCCTTAGAGTAGGAATGGCAGATATTTGGTATCACTGTTTTCTCTTACAGTTCCAATGTCCATAACTAATCAATTATCCCTTTCTATGGAATCTGAATGTATGCTCAATAGCCTTCTCAACTTAGGATGCCCACAGGCCAAACCTAAGTAGCAGATTTTAGATTTTAGTCAGAAGGCAATGCTTCTATCTCCACCCTGCAGTTCACAGTATAAAGTTTCCTGACCTAAGGGGAGGGGGAAGCACACCAGTCAGGCCATTTTACAGTGAGATAGATACAACATCACCAACATGTTGGATACTATTGTTTTTCTAGTACTGAGCCTAGAACCTCATATATATATATTACTCTAAAGATATGACCATCTCCAACCCTTTTAAATTTCTTGATATTTTGATAAAGGGTCTCATTAGCTTGCCCAACCTGTCTCTGAATGCCTTCTGTAGCCCAGCCTACTCTACAACTTGACAATTGTTCTGCCTCAACCTGGCAAGTAGCGGGAATCATAGATTTGCACCTTCAGACCCAGCTCTACATTTATTTAAAATCTGAAAATGTTCTGTGGTTGAATATACTCTTAAGCATGGTGTATTTTCCTCAGTAGCTCTTCAGAAAATATGGAGTTCAATTAAATGCCTCAACATAATCTCAAAGTCTCCTTTGGTGAAGGACTGGGGGACGATTTATCTTATGCTGTAAACATTTCAACTCTCAGTCTAGTCTAATGACCTTGTGAATTGTATATCTGAAATCTTGAGAGGTTAATTTACTTGCTCCAACTTACACTTGCTCAGAGTAGGCCAACTCCACATGTGGATTTGGGACAGGAATTTCATGCTGGGTGTAGCCCTTCCCTGTTGGCATGAGCCCATCAGACAGCTCTAGATGGCTGAGACTGGAAATGGTGTTAATGGAACGGTCACTATGAAGGAATCAGCAGGCTTGCAATTCTTCCAGAGATTTTGAAGTAGTGGTTATGGCTTTGTAGCAGGCGTTGGTAGCTGCTGGTATTCCTTGACTTATGGCTACATCTCTCTTTTCTATCCTTTGGAATCTAAATGTTCATTTATGTCCAACCTCCCCCTGACTCACTCCTTCTACTGGATAACCTCCAACCTGGAGCCCATCATCAAATCTACAAAGATCACTGTGCAAAATTTACAACTTCAAGATCAGGGTTCAATTCTTTTCTGGGGGTGAGGAGTAGCCCCCTAGGATACCATTTAACCCCACTACAGTGGTTTTTGACATAAATCCTTGGTCTGCCTGATGGAGCTTTGACAGCGATTGGCAATGGGATAGATTTCTAGGATTTTCATTCTTTATGCAAAAAGTAATAATAGTCATAGTAGTTACTGCAGAGTGGCTGTGAAGATTGCATAAGGCAATAATAATAAAGTTCCTAGGATGGTTCAGGTTCATTAAAAATGTCTTCTTGGATGTCGTCTCTTACATGGTCATCTGCCTTGCCCTCTTTAGTCGCTGTAGCTAGAGAGTGTGCGGAGACATCGGCACGCCATTTACTCATTACCTTTTACCGAGAGGCTAAGCTTCAATTAGGATTAAGCTTCCTGCCTTTCGAACCAAGCTTGTTTTGACTGAATGGCTCTAGATTTATGTAAACCCTGTCCTTAAGAGACATGCACATTGCAGGGATGTGTTGAATGCCATCGTCAACACTTTTGATGGAGGTTAAGCAAACACAGTGGCTCTATTGTGCTCCACAGTTTCGAACTTTTAAATGATTTCTCAATTCCTTTTACAAGTGCAATGGCCAGAGGCACTGGAGGCACTTTTGATTAAAAATAAATTGTTTCACTGTATTTTCAAAGTGCTTCTTTATCAAATAAAATAATTCCACGGTCACATTAGACATTAATACTTTTAGTTTAAAAGGCAAAAAATCTACCTGTCCTCCAATGATGACGGAAGGGGCTAATTATCTTGTCACAGTAGAGTAGAATTTATTCTTAAATTATAAAATTTGACAGTTAACAGGATATAAGTGCTGAGAACCAAGCAACTGGGCATATTTGGAGAGAGTTAGATTAATCTTCAGAGCTTTGGCCACTTATTAATAGTGAAATACTCCTGGTTTAATGTCTGAGTGTCTGAAGTTTCCCATGGCTTTGTCTCACAGAAATAGATAATCTGATCTGGGATTTTTTTTACTGATAAAACACTATATTAAGCAACATACTGCTTATAATTTAAAATATAAAGAATATAATATTTTAAAAAGAGTTTTCTTCTTTTCTCTCTTGCCTTTCCTTTAAAAATATTGTAAAGTATAAGAAAGAGCCACCCACCATCCGAACAAACTGCTCACAAATGCTACAAGGGTTATCAGTTGCTTCCTGTGTGTGTAAGTATATGCAGTAAGGCAGATTACAGTGGAAAGGCTCTCCTTAAATTCCATAGCTATCAAAACAGTCAGTCAACTTTCTTCATGTTTCCACATCTCCATTTTATTATTGATAGAATGCACACAATTACAGGGACTGCCTCAGATGGTTCTTGGGATACAGCAGTGGCCAGAACACATGAACAGAGTAAGAATGCATTGATGTTGGTTTCCAAAAGTTATTTCACTCCTAGGCATACACTTTAAAGATGATCTAACATATAACAAGGACACATGATCCATTATGTTCATAGCAGCCTTATTTATAACAGCCAGAAGCTGGACAGAACCCAGATGTCCTTCAACAGAGGAATGGATACAAAAAATGTGGTACATCTACACAATGGAATATTACTCAGCTATCAAAAACAATGACTTCATGAAATTCATAGGCAAATGGGTTGAACTAGAAAATATCGTCCTGAGTGAGGTAACCCAGTCACAAAAGAAAACACATGATATGTAGGTAATAGCCCCAAAGCTTGGAATATCCAAGAAATAATTCACAGATCATGTGGAGCTGAAGAAGAAAGAAAACCAAAATGTGGATGCTTCAGTCCTTCTTAGAAGGGAGAACAAAATACACATAGGAAGAAATACAAGGAAAAAGAGTGGAACAGAGACTGAAGAAAAGAGACTGCCCCAACTGAGGATCCATCCCATATGCAGTCACCAAACCCAGTCACTACTGTTTGTTGATGCCAAGAAGTGCTTGCTGATAGGAGCTTGATACAGATGTCTCCTGAGAGGCTCTGCCAGAGCCTTACTGATACAGATGAGGATATAAGGATAAGAGATTAGCTTGTAGCTAAGCATCTGACTGAGCACAGGGACAGTAATGGAGGAGTTAAGAGAAAGGACTGAAGGAGCTGAAAGGGTTTGCAAAATCATAGAAAAACAACAATATCAACCAACCAGACCCCCCCAACCTAGAGCTCCTAGGGACTACACCACCAACGAATGAGTACACATGGAGGGACCCATGACTCCAGCTGCATATGTCGCAGAGGATGGCATTGTCTGGCTTCAATAGGAGGAGAAACCCTTGGTCCTGTAAAGGCTCGAAGCCCCACTGTAAGGGAATGCCAGGGCAGGGAGGTGGGAGGGAGTGGGTGGGAGTTGGGGCATCTTCATAGAAGCAGAATGAGGAGGGAGGGGGGATTGGAGAGGGGTGAAAGGGGATAACATGTGTAAACACATAAAATATTCAATAACAAATAAATAAGTAAATAAGTAAGTAAATAAATAAATGGAAAATAAGTTTGCCAAAAAAATTACTTTTGACACAAAAATGTCTTCAGCGGGTGACATTACAGATAGAATTGGTTGGGACAGATCATTTCTTTAAATCAATCCATATTGAGGTATATTTTACATTGAACTTTGTCCACTTGAAGTGTACAGTAGAAGGCATTTGGGGAAAAATAAGAGGGATGGGGAATGTTAATAGATTTTGACTATTTTTTTTCATAAACTTAATTCTTGATAACCTCATTTTCCTCATTTAAGAGCTAAAGTTCTTGGCCCTCCCTAAGAACCGACCATGGAAACTTCCACAGCATCACAATTCATACCTGAGGACAGAAGTCAAGCCAGCATCCTGAAGCAGGAGGGCATGCTGGCCATTTCTTTAATGTACCAAGGACTGATTTCCTTCTTTGTAGCCAGATCATTTCGACTTATGGATCTCAAGTGAACACAGTCCCTGAAGTAAAGATATGCTATCATGGCAATTTTTCTTATTTACTGACTTTGGGGCATTTACAGGACAAAAATACATTGGTATTCTTGTAGTCTTGCTAAAGGGTCTTTTAGGGGAAAAAACATTTTAGAATTAGATGTCCAAACGACAGTCATTACAAAGTAGGGGAAGAGAGCAGGTGCCGTGAAAAGCACACTTTTATATTCACACTGTACCTTTAGGTTCAGGAAAAATGATTAGACGTCATCGCAATATTTTTAAGGTATGTCTTAGGGATAAGTAATAAGAACCTTGCCAACTTTATGGATGGAGAACCTGGCGTTCCAAAGCTTTAAGGCTTTCTTTGCAGGTACAAAAGCAACGCAATGCTTATAGACGATATGCTGGCAAGTAAGCATTTAAGCTATACACTTCCCTACGGCATAAAATACACTTTACTGTCAATTTTCAGTCTGGCGGGTTACATACTGTACCTATAACATAGGGATGGATGGCCTTCCCCAGAATGTAACTGTATGAGATTGCATTTGGTCAGTTACTTGTCTACCTCTGATAAGAAGGGTGGACTATAAATGTCCATGAGTTTGTGAGATTTCATGAAACTTGAGTAGTTTTGCCCATAGACAAAAGCACACATATTTGGGTAAATGCATCCAGCCATGGGGGTCTAGCTTTTAATCTTATCATAAAAACCATAGTGAACTGTTTATGGCTACATAAGCTATTGAGATCTAAATAAAACAAAAGAGTACTTTGTTAAAACTCCATCCCAATGTCTAAACTATGTAGTTAATCTTTTTGAAATCAAAATATGGACTCTGTCATTTACAACAGGCACTTGGAGCTTAAGGGTTGCCTGAAGGACTGGGCCCAAAACCTCAGAAATGATCATTTGTGAATAAGCTATTTATTCTGGTATTGACAAATCGGCTCTGTTCTACCAAGAAATTCAGTAGTAAGCTATTACGTTCATGGTATGGCCCATGTCCTTAAGAATGCCTAGTTAAAGAAATACATTATTTGGTTAAGTTGTTTAAGGATTTTCTTATGCTGAGTATTGCAACCAAGTAGGAAATTGAGGAATAGCAGGAAAGACTCTAAAGATATGATTTTCATGCACATAGAAGCCAACATATTAACTCATGATATTAGATGTATCTTTATCTAGGGATATCTCGACACGGAACAGCAAATATATGCATTCCTTTGTGACAGTGTTGATCCCCAGGAAAATTTTCTTCCTCGTTGAGCAATAAAACAAGTTTGTCTACATGGATCTGAGTGTAAGGGGGTCATGAGGTAAACTATGAGCATATAATACATCAAGAAATGGGTACTAGATACCCTAAGTGCTGTAGGAAGCGGCAAAATATCAAGGGGGGGTGTGTTTTGCTTATGGAAATTTGTGGGGAAGCATGGGAGCAATCCTTTCCTAGAGATGTCCTTGAATCCCTTAGAAAAGAAACTGGTTTTAACAAACGGACGAAAACAAGGATTGTACCATCCATTCGCCCTGCGTCTTCAATTTCATTTCACGTATTTGTCATCTTCATTTGTTTCCCACAAGCACATACATGTGAAGAACTAGTAGTAGGCACTGGGGTTGTAACACCAAAACTAAATGTCCGTCAACTTTGGGCCTTATATTCTTCTAGGGAAGATAATGAACATGAAGAAGAAAAGTGACAAAGAATCAAAATGCTATGAAGAAAAATATGTTCTTAAGAGAATGACAGAGCTGGGGTCCTGACAGACCCACCTTTAGAGGCAATTTCAGTAATAGAAAGAAGGAGGGGACTGGTGGTAGATAAGGGGAAGATTTGGGAAGAGAAGGAAAGGCTTTTGTAAACTGTCTATCTGTAGAATGAGGCTATTGCCTTGAATGAACAAAGAAATGGGTGTAGTTATATACACCGTGCAAAGAGGAGAGATACAGGAAGGCATGAATCCTTCACACTTTCATACAGTAAATAAAAGGAGGCTTTAAATAATTCATCAGACGGAAAAGATAATCTTGTGAACTTCCACCTCACCACAACCCAAAACCAAAACCAAGAGAGGTGAAAACAAAATGCCATCATCTCTCCCTTATTTTTTCTCAGTGCGTTGGCTTAAGCAGAGCATTGGCTCCAGGATTGACACGCGTGTCCACACACTGCTGCAGGATCTCAGGCAGAACTTTGTGGTCTCATCTTTTGATTGCCTTTACCTATAAAGTATGGGTAATAATCTCACTTATCACAGAGTCCTTGAAACGAACAAACAGCTAATCCATATACAGTGCTTCAGTAGCACCTCCTGTAATGTCATTGTGATCACTTTACAGACTATGTGTTCTAACTAGTCTTCTGGGGCTCTGGAGCACACATGACCCGAATGTCATCTTAATTGAGAGGCACTGAACCAATTCCAAAGACTATTATTAAAAGTTGTTAAGTATTTCATTGACATGTGCTTTCTTATATTCTATGTTGAAACTCTACACAATATAATATTAAAGGGAATTTCATCTGCCTATGTTTACTTAGACACCAGAAACTAGAAAGGCTTTTGTAAACTAGAGTGACAGAAGTAGCTGGCATCACACTTCTATTAGGCACAGCCATCCTAGACAGTGTGCTAAATACTATGGACTCACAATGTGAGCAAGGTTGATACAAGCTTCCAGGTGGCTCAAAAGACAGTTCTCACCATATGGATAAGGCCAAGTGAGTTGTGGGAGGAGGGCTGGAAGGTCACCTTGGTTCTCCGTAGTTCTTTCCAAGAACTGTCTGATGCCTGTCTGTTGTCAGCAGCCTCTGTGAGACTACTGTGACTTACAGGTTAGTACATGTGATTCAAGAGGAATATCAGAGAACTGTCCTGACACTTGCAGGAAGATGGATTCTCTACGCATTCACATCCCACTGTCACCCAAGATTTGTAGGAGAGCAGTTACCATGTGGCTCTCACTCTTATCCTCAGGCATGGGGGAAATTATGGCCCCATGTTGTATGAATCAGGAGACAATTTCGGTCTTCTGGATTGACAGCCTGGACAGACACATAGGGAGTGATATTTCACTCTCAAAGTTTGCTTAGTATGTGTAAATCTTAAAACAAATGTACAGAGCCCCCGGAACTGTGGTAGCTGGTAGTCTGAACACCTGCCATCACTCAGTGAGCACATGATCTCTGTCTTGCCAGCCTGTCACATGCTTAGAAAATTTATCTCCTTTAATCTCAAAATAGCCCTATCATTTATTTTCATTTCATGGTTCATAAAATTAAGGCTCAGAGAGGTTAAGTAACCTGACCAATGTCTCATTTGTCAGTGATGGGATGGGAATTTGTATATAATACAGCCAGGTCTGGAGGCAAATGCTTTTAACTTTGTCCACATTGCTCCCTTCCTCAGACACGAGAGCAAAGAACAAGCACCAGTGCGGTAGCTTCTACAATGACTAGAATATCAACTTCAAGTCTTCCCTGGACAGAGCTGCTCAACAGATTCCTTCTTTCCCAAAAGGTTTTGGGATTCTCAAATTGGCTTTAAAATAGAAGCACTTGGGAACCAAACCCTTTTCTCCTAAAGATGGTTGCTGAGGCAAGACCCTTTGCAGGAAAGAGACTGCCCACCCAGCAAAAGCTGATACTTCTAGTAGAAATTAAGGAGTTTGATTGGGGAAGGTATATTCTTAGTTAATTTCTTGCTAAATGTTTACTTCAAATTTTCTATTTTTTCCTATGCTCAGATTGTGTCACTGAATAATTTTCTATTTTAATAGAACTTGGATGTATAAGTGATTGATCATAAACATCACTAATTCATTAATCCCTCTGTCTACCTTCCTGAAAACAGCTTAAATGAAAGGATGATGGCGGTGTGGGAGTACGTACCATCAGGGTGGAGTACACTGGTCACACGGATTTAACTTCTGTCTTGTAGTTATGTTCACCCATGACACATATAAACTGGAGTTGCTATTTATGAGATGGCCACCCGTCAAGTCTCACTGCTCAAAACACATGGCTCATTTGGTGTGTGGAAGACGCCGAAATCCACAACCACTGGGCTGAATGTGGGAGGTCGGCTTGTTAGGGGGCACCCTCGCCAGAGGGAGAGTAAAGTTCTTGCCCTCAGGTTCATCACGATCTGTATCTGTCTGAGTAAACAGTCATGAGTGAGATGGGATGCCTCGGCCGCATGTGTGTGGCTTCAATTACGAAGTCATTGGCACACCTCTTCTGAGAATTACCACCACAGGGAAAAGGTTGTTCTCTGATTGTTTGAAAATGTCAAACTCCTTAAAAACTAGGAGTTCGAGAAAGACGTTTAGAAAAATATAGCAAAAAACTAGACAGGTTTTCACATGCATATATAATTTTAAAATAGAAAATAAAGATTCATGTCTATACCTTTCTCTATAAAATTGGAAACACAGTCTTTTCTTTAAAAAGAAAAGCTATACATAAGAGCACATTGTGAGGGACTCTGCAGCCTTTAAGCCTATCTGTGGATTAATTTGGTATAGAGTGTAGGCTGCGCTTTAAGTATTTACTGTGTTGATACTCATGGGTATGTAGAAGAGTAGGAAAAACCTAACTTACGTCACACTTCTCTTTCTATTGTAGTTCAAAGCGAGTTTTACAATTAATTTTAAACTTATGCGGAGAGCATGGGGCTGTTCCAGCAGGGTCTCAGGCCTGAACCCACCTGTTGGAAGTGCTGGCAATGAAATCCTCTCTCCCTTTTGGAAACTGCTCTCCGAGAGGAGCGGTTTCAGCCTGCATTATTAGCTGGTGGGAGTAGGAGGTATCCTTTGACCAGTCAATGCGGACAGACAGAAGCCCATTGTTGCCTTTTCCCCAAGGGCCACCCCAGCTCCAGGCACTCCTGTGATATTGCCAGTCGTTCAGTTTCTCCCCATGCCCAAGCATTGACTCAACCCTCCACCTAACATCTGTAATGATCTTGGTATGCTGCTCCTAAGAGTAGTCATCAATAGTTACGCTTTAAGTGTGTCCCACATTGCAGCGACTAAATGGACAATGCACTTAGGGCACCACATAAACTTCTAGCTATATTCAGAGAGTGATATTCATCTTCAGCATATATACAAGCTTCACAGAGAATTCTTCATCAGGAGCTTCATTCAGACACATTTACTAAACACATAGTATATCCTAGGCATAGGTCTAAGCCGTGAAGATACAAGGTTGTGTAAAATAGAATTCTTCACTGAAAGGATCACACTGAGGTGAAACACAAAAATCACAGCAAATGAAAGCAGACCAATAAGAATAGGCAAACTGAGCTGGAAACAGGGACAGGGAAGGGATAAAAATCCATTGAAAGTTTCATCTCTTTTGAATGAAAAGTTTCTCTCTTCCTTTCACATCCACATGTAAACACTCAAAAGAGCTCTCATTCCCACTGCCTTCTATGTCAGCCTCACAAAAGCCCAAAGAGCAGCCACGTAACTTTTATTTTTGCCTTCAGCATTGCTTCTGACTAGTGTGGAGTCAGGGACTCTGTAAGAGCAGGTGAGATGGGTTTCTTGTTAGCTTGCACTCAATGATTCAGTGCACAGATGTGACATGGGTTTCTGCCAGAATTCCAAATCACACCAAACTCCCCATGTCCTAATTCTCCGCCCTCCCATTTTCTCCTGACTCCCAGGCCGTACCTTTCTCTCTCATCTGGGAATCCCAAGTGTTTATAGGAGTCTGCTGCACTTCTCCTGATCCGTGCTTTCAAGGTAAGCAGGGAATAGGAGCTCGGGCTCACAGCAGACCTCCCCTGACCTTTCTCTCAAGCACAGCATCTTCCAGGCCTGTTCAGTTTATCCACAGCACATATCCTATCTCCCTACCTGCTTCATTACTTGCTTTATCTAGAGTTTATCTAGTCTCACCAGATTGCTCTCAAAGTATAAAGCTGTCCAAGGACAAAAAAAAAATCTTGATAGATATTTACTGAGGAAATTAACTTTTAAAAATCCCACAGGTAAATAGGCTGAAGCAAGCAGGCACGAATTAGCTTTGAAGGGTGAAGGAAGTATAAGAGTTCAAGTCCAGTGTGACTTACATTGAGAGATCCCTAGTGTTCAGAGCTCGAGGCTCTGGTGAGCAAGATAGACAGGTGGGTGTTATATACTAAGTCACATCTCTGTCCCCAGTTCAGACGCTGAGTAACTACTTTCAGTGCTTAGAATGTGATGGCATTTGGAAAATGAGGCCTTTAAAGAGGTGATTAATTTAAGATAAGCCTGTCTGGATGGGTAACAATCCAACCCGACTTGTGTCTTCTAAGAAAAAAGAAATGCAGACGCACAAAGAGATGCCAGGAAGGATCCCTTGAGCCCTTCAGGGACTCCGTAAGAAGGCAGCTGTCTGCAAGATGCAGAGAGGCCTCAGGAGAAAGCGAACCCACTGACATCTTCAACTTGAACGTCTAGCCTTCAAAAGTACAACAAAGGAAATTTCTGATTTTTAGGCCACCTATTCCCTGGTGTTTTGATACAGAATTTTGGATTTATGTGTCAAGTCCCTGCTACCGTGAAGTGGGGGTAGAAGTGAGAGGAGATGAGGCTTATGTTTCATGAAGACTGCACTGAGTGCACAGAACACTGACTGGAGGACAGGAAGACTCCAGGTCTCTGGGAAGCAAGACAGATCAGATCAGGTGGAAAAGGAGCCCAAGTTGAGCATGTATCAGGGGTGACATCAGTCAGGTTGGACGAGATGTTCTGACACATGAACGGGATACTGACATCTGACACACAGACAAAGAGTTCAGCAAAGAAGATGTAAATTTCAGTGGTCACATCATCTGTTAGAGAGTCAACCTGGAATGTCATATGACACTACGTATTCTGGTGTAATCAGCCTTCACACTGCTCCTGAGGAAAGGGTTCCATGTCGAGAAGGGCTCTGTGAAGAGAAGAGTGCATTCCTCCTGATTAGCACATGACTGAACCTAAGGGAATCTCCGTAACTGTCTAACACATCTTTCCATTTACCAGGTTATCACGGTTTGAGAGGTTCTTTCTCTCATTTCTGAGCTGTAATGTGTTGGCAGTTAACACTTCGGGACTGTGTTCCGATGCACTAATAAAGCTTCAGCATAAGTAGAGACTCTTGGCCTAGGAGACTTCTAGTTCCCACAGAAACACTGCTCAATATTATTTTAACAAGCTAGAATCAATGAAAAAAAAACAAAACTAAACAAACAAACAAACAACAGAACAAAAGACAACACTTGATTCTCCCATAGTCTGATTGCTACCAGATCTAAAATACATTAAAAAACAAAACAAAACAAACAAAAAACCCCAAAACCAAAAATGTGATTCCTGAGAAACTATGGTTCAAATACAGCACCCTGGGGGCGTTCTTTTGAGTTAGAACCCTGACTCGGGACCAGAGATTTCTAGGCCAACCATCCGTGTTGTACCCATGAGTGTCCAGGTGCAGGGACTCACACGCAATGCGCACGTATGCCTTCCGACTCTTCGTAGTGCCCGCTGAGCTCCAGGCCACACACTGGCACCAGTAATCTTCAGGCCCGAACAGTTCCTCCACCTGCTGGCGTGAAATCTCAATGCTCACTTCTCTCACAATGAGACCTGATGAGAGAAACAAAGGTTCAAGTCAGGGGAAAGCTCGCACAAAGGAAACATAATGCAGCCGCATCCCCCTAGGCATCCCACTGATGCCCTGGGTCACCATCTAGATATTGCCTCTCGCCTGTCACCTTCTGAGGACTCCAGTGATGTTCTTCACATTGGATTCTTTTATTTGCTATTTCGAGTTTTCAATATTTATCTGAAGTGGAATGTATCTATATATAACCCCACACAATCACATTTCCTTCTATCTAGTTCTATAATATTCATTTCTTACCAGGCAATGGTATCATTTTGGCTCCCCTGTTTCCTAAAGATTCTATTTTATCTATATAGGTTGTGGCTAAGATGTCCAGATACTGGAAACAACTTTTCACAAAACAGTCTTCCTACTAATTCGAATGCACAAAAAATAAATAAAGTAAAATAAAATAACCTAAACCTATAAATCAGTGATAATTTAAAAACCACTCTAACATATGTACTTAAAATATAATAGTAAACCATTTTATTGAAATAAATTATAGCTTCAATTAACCAATAATATACAAATTTGAAAAGGGTTTTTTTTGTATAATCATTTAGAAGCTCACATTTCTCTGTAATTGTAAGTGAAATCCCAATAAAGTGTTTTGTTGAAATAATTTCAGTTCTTGTATCTTGACTAACAAAAATTGAACCAAGAATCTGGGATTCAATTTCAGTGATATTTATATGAGGTGTTAAGGTGATTTCAGAGGTTCGTTCTACAATGTTTCTCTTTGCAATGACCAGGAGAGATTAACTGAGTGATATATGAGAGGAACTGTCAGTGCACATAGAGATTGAATGGACACATTTCCAGAATGGAGTGTTCACTGACAGCAATAGCAGAACACCAGGAGAGAGCAAGGGAATTTGATCTGAGCCAAGTATGGACACAGTAAGAATAATGGAATGAATTGCTTTTGTTTACTAAATTTATATCCACCAATCCAATCATTAGCCATTGATACTTTATCAAATGGCCGTTATGCTAAATATACTATATTTGACACTTATGGAGTTCAAATGAATAAGATAGTTTATTTATTCAACTTTAATGAATTATTCATATCCAATCATATATATGGTTAAGAAGGCTTATATGAACATATTAACTTATTAATGTGGAATACTTATGTTCAATTCTATAAAGAAATGTATGAGATAAGAGTAAATGACAAGGGATATTGGACACCTAAGAAAGATCTCATAAGAAGGAGTTACTTGTTTATATTATATGGAGAGAGGTATTCAACTTATAAAATGGATTAATAAAGAATGATGAGTTTGGGAATGAAAAGGCCACTGGACACTGGCCCCAGAGAGCAATGCTTTGAAATAAAAGTAGAGACAAGAAAGAGTCCAGTTTGGCCATTTGTTTTCTAATGGTTCTCAAATTGGGACTCCTAGAAAGGCTTCTTTGGCATCAGTTGAAGACTTATGGGAAAAGCTCAGACCCCATTCCAGACTCAACCAATAGGATGGAGATGGGGCCAGCAAGTTTTGGTGTGGCTATAACAAGCCTGCTGAGTAATGGTGTTTGCTATGTTGGAGAATTCTTTTACATAATACTTAATAATTTGTATTTCTTTCAGAAAACCACGTATAGCCTGGGATGTTTTAAAGTAGATGGTTTGGACAGAGGACGGTTGAATATATATTTGAGATAAGAAATATCTATACGTTTGTGTGTGCGTGTGTGTGTGTGTGTGTGTGTGTGTGTGTGTGTGTGTTCAGAGCTTAATCAGCTACAAAGAGGTATGATGTATAAAGATGATTTTATTAGAGGTGTCAAGAAAAGGCCTGGCTTCTGGAGACCTGGAAATAAGTATTCCCAAATATTTCCCAACACCTAAGATGTATTTAAATCATTTCAGAAATGTCAGAGGCATCCATAGGCACCTAACAGAGATAGATGCCATCCCATGGAGGAATGAGAAGTATTTTCTACCAAGAACTTATAGAGTTTGAGTCATAAGCCCTTAGATCTCCTGAAAACGGAATTATACTGAAGCCTAGGAAAGCATGTATCACATATCCAAGGCAGGACAAGATCCTGAATGGAAACCTCTGTGGTCAGATGTTTATAATCTAATGTTATTTCAAAATTTCAAGATTATTAATTATTTTGCATTTCTGTAATGGCCAGCTTAAAAGTTAACTCCAGGTAAATGGCATAGTTGAACCCTTCACAGGCCTGCTATGTAAAGGACACCAAAAATTACACTCATCAATGTCTAATAGAGCAGTCTTCAGAGCAAAATCAGAGCTGTCCTTTATATTTCTTGGGTCCTCCGCAGGTCCCATTTTTCCAAACTTGCTTCAGTTTTTCTCATTATCATCTCGTAAACTTTGTCAAATAAGGAAACACATCTTCCTTTCCCAAGCTTCACCTTCTTTTTCTCAGTACTTTCCAGCATTTACTGCTTTTGCCTGCTTTCTTGCTAAAACATGCCCTCTTTATGTGGAAGTCCAGTTACTGGAAATAAAACTCTTCCTCTAAAGTTGTTGCAGGAAATTCACAGTCACCAGTGGCCTGATAAACCAGCAGTGTGTATTTTCTTCTAACTCTAATGGCTCTTTCTAAAATGCAGAGCAGAAACAAATGGGCTACGGATATTAAAACCACATACAAATATTTTGTGTCCTGAGATGATAACCTCAGGTTTCATTCCCCTCCCGTTTACTTGAGGTAATTACTGGAAACCTAATTAAATGCTGGTGGAACTTTACCGGGTCCAGTGTATCCTTAAGAGTGAATAGGTTCATGAATGTTTCTAGTAACCACAAACCTGAAACCTTTTAAGAAGCCACAGACCAACCCTCCTGCTACAGGAGCTATGCAGAGTATGAATGTTCTGAATTATGTGACCCAGGCTTCCTGTGGGCATTGGAGTCCAGCACACATGGAGGGCTGTCTACGGCTTCACAGACGCCCCATTCAGGAGTGCATGAGCTAATTACACTTGTGTACAGTTACTTGGCCACATGGCCCACACCCTTTACATTCCAATATTTGGTCAATGATAGACTAAGAAAGGACTGTAGCTTGGAGTGTCTTAGAACTCTGGATTCCCTAGAATCTTCCTCATTACTCGGGCTCTCAGCTGCATAGTTAGATATAATTTTTTTCATTGCTGTAGGTAATTTTATTACCTGTGACATTTTGCTCATCAAATAACAGCCTAGTGATTTGTGTATGTCTTTTCTCTTTGAAAGCGAAATTTCAGATCTTCTTGAAGTCCCGAGATGCAAGAGACAAACCTTGAAATGTGAATGCCATCAGCATTACTTCTGAGGAAGACTGCTTTGAAGAGCCTTTGGGAACTTGAAATTGATTTCAGGTAATTTAGGGGGCTGGGGGAGGGCTGCGGGATTTACACAAATACAAATGAGTACTTTCCATCACATCTGATAACATCAAAGACTTCCCATCACTTTCTTTACTAGTGGCATCTCAAAGATGCAGGCTGTTTGAAGTCTGCCGTCATTAGTCACTATAATAGGATTCACTGTGGTTTAGGAAGCAGAATGCAAGGAACTGATTAGCTTGTTATATCAAGAATGCTTGTAGCCAGTATGCATGTGCACTTGGTAATGGGCAGGTTCAAGTGGATATGAGTGAAGTCTCCTTGTGAGACCCAACATAAAAAAGAAAAACAATGAAACTTGCATATTGCAATAATTTGATAGCCAATATATGTATCATTGATTTTAAAAACTGATATTCCCACAGAAATCTGATATGCAGTCAAATGAAATGACTATGTATTAAAAGTTCACTACGGCTGAGTATTTTGTGAAGTCCTATAAGTGAAAAGGTAGGATAAACATCACCCAGCCTGAAGTTGTTCATTTATTGAATAAAAGGATTTCTTTATAAGTCAGTTCTTAAAAGTTATATACCAATCTGTTACAACCATCCTGCAGATTTATGGATAGATCAACCTACAACCTACAAATTAATAAGTATAACCCAAAACATAAATAGAATCAAAAGCAAATGAAATGGTCTCATTAAATACAGAGAGGTCTTTGACAAAATCTAACATCCCTTCATGGTAGAAGTTGTGGACAGTCTAGAGACATGTGGGGTATATCTCGATGTGATGAAAGTGATATATAAGAAGTGTATAATCACCATTTTCATAAATGAAGAAACATCCAGAGCATTTCCACTAAAATCAGGAAGTATAAGGGTGTCCACTCTCCACTAACGTTCAATATAATCACTTGAGGTCTTGACTACAATAATAAGACAAAAGAAGCAAATAAAGGTAATAAAAATAGAAAAGGAAAAAGTCAAAGTAGCCTTATTTTCAGATGATGTATTTCTATACATAAAATAAGGTAAACACTCTACCCAAACCCCCAAAAACTAATAAACACATTCAGCAAAGAGGTAGGATACAAAATTAACACACAAAAATCAGTAGCCTTTCTATTTACCAAGAGTAAACATACTAAGAAAATTCAGAAGAATAATACCATCCATGGTAGTCCCCACAAAATTAAACTGCTGTTCCAGCTCCATGTCCTGCTATCCGTAGCAGTGTGACTGCCCATGAGCACAAGAAGTGGATACTGAGGACACCTGGGAGCTCAATGTCCTTAGATAGTAGTGAGCTTAGCAAGAGAACAGACTCTGTGGAGGAATATTCAGTGAGACAACTCATTTTAATCAGGAGAACAAAGTCTATTTAAGCCATTGGTGGGGGTGGGAGGAGTGAGTAGGGCTATTGGATTAAGTATACATCACTGCCTGAGCCAGAGTCTTGGGAGTGAGTCATTTGCATAAGGAGGAATTCCAGGTGATGATGGACATGACCCTATAAGGGGTTAGAAATTTAACGTGGCTACTGGGCTATATGTCCTTCTTGGGTGGGCAAAGGTCTTAGGGCACAGGACTAATGTGCAGTGGGTCATGCAGACCCTGGGCAAGTGGGGAGCGATCATTATCCTACTGATCTCAGGGAGATATTTTTGGGGATGGGACATGCTTTGACTCTATAGGCTCAGGCTTGCTCCCCAGGGCTCCCTGGACCCACAGAGTTGCATAGTGAGACCTTAAAGACAATGAAGATTTGAGTGATCAACCAATTTCTGATTGCATTCAAAGTCCAGCCCATGAGACAAAACCAGTCCATGACACTGCTCCTCTGACCAAGAACCCAAGACTAGATAGAACAGGACTGTGGTTATTCTAAAGAGACAGCAACAAAATTACCCTTAAATCATTCTGCTATAACCATAGATCAGTATCTTGCTCAGCCGTCACTGAAGCTTCCTCCTATAGAAGATGGAAACAGATATAGCGACCCTTAGCCTGACAAAGTACAGAGAGTATGGGACCTTGGAGGACTCAGTCCTGGATGAGATGTCTCCATCACTTCCCTCCCCACAGAGCTCACGGAATCCCGTGGAAGAAGAGGCAGAAAGATTTTAAGAGACAAAGCGAATGGAGAACATGAAAGAAACAAGGCTCATAGGAAGCCACATAGACTAAGGCAGCTTGCACAGTGAAAGTACAGCTCTGGGGACCCAGGGCTGAAAGAGGAAGTAGATGTAATCCCATTTCCCTAACTCAGAAGCTATCTTCAATTGGTAATACTTGTGAAGGAAACATTAGTTTTCTCCAATGGAGTCTTACTGGGCATACAAACCTCCCTTAAGGCCAGGTGCCATGTCCAGCAGTGAATGGTCAAGAAAAAATAGTATTTTTGAAGATTTTTTCTTCCCATAAAAATTTGTCATTTTTTTGAGTTTTACTCTATATGCTTTTTGTTTATACGTCTTCACATTTTGTGTTTTCTTGGAACTTCTTTTTGCAAATGTGTTTGCCTCTTCATATACACATAGATTTTTTGGTTTTGGTGTTTTCTCTTTAGCTCTTTGTTTTTCTGTTCATTTGTTTGTTTTGTCTGATTTAGATTCCTGTTTGCTTTGTAACGAGGGAAAGCACGAAAGGATGTGGACTTGGAAGGATGCGGAGGCGGAGAGGAACTGTAACAAGTGGAGGGAGGGGGACTATAATCAGAATATATTGCATAAAATTATTTTCAATAAATAATTTAATTACATTTTAAAAGTTAAAGAAAATAACAGCAGATGGAAAGATCACTAATATTCATGGGTTGGTCACATTAATATTATGAAAACATTTTTATTGTACTGATAGTAACCTATAGGTTCAATAGTTTCAACATCAATATTTTAAAACAATTATTCATCAAAACTAAAAAAATTAATTTTAAAGTTCACATGAACTAGCAAAGGCTCGGGTTAGTCAAAACAATTGTAAATGACAATAATCTTATAGGAGTTATCAAAATCCCTGACACCGTGTTATATTACAGAAGTGTCATTGCAAACAGCATGGTAACTGACATAAAAAACAAATATATCAATCAACTAAACAGAAATGCAGACCCAGTTGTATCTCAAGGCCATACTGCCAGATGATTTTGACAAATAAAATAAAAAATATATGTTGGACAAAAGCCAACTGTCTAACAAATGGTGCCAGTAAAATTGGCGAGCTAAATGTAGAAGGACGAAATTAGATATGTCTCTAATGCAGTATAAAACTCTGCTCCAATGGATCCAACCTAACCTGATACCCTGAATCTGTTAAAAGAGCAGGAAATACAGTTCAATTTATAGGCATAGGAAAAGAATTTTTTGTACAGGACACTAGTATCACCAGCATTTGGATCAACAATTGAGAGACAGAATTGCATGAGATTAAAAAGCTTCTTTATAGTAAAAGACATGATAAGTTCATCGAGTAGGAAGTCTGAAGAATAGGAAAAAAAATCTTTGACAGCTCAGCATCTGAAAGATAGTATCTAGAATAAACTACATAAAGAATATACATACAGAACTTCCCCAAAAACTAAACACCAAGGAAAGAAATAATCTAATTTAAAATTGGTTAATGAAACTGACCAAAGAATTCTCAAAAGAAGAGGAAAATGAATGATAAATATATTTTAAACGGTTAATATCCATAGTGATGAGAGAAGTGAAAATTAAATGTAGTTTGGGATTTCATATTACCCTAGGCAGAATAGCTGAGACAGACAATAGCAGTAAATGTTGGCATGGATTCAGAGGAAAGAATACTTATTCAGCGTCGATCTAGTACAAAGTCATGTATCCACTGTGGAAATCAGTGTAGAGGTGGTTCAAAACGCTAGGAAGAGATATGACACAGTATAACGCACATTGACCGCTCCTTGGCATATTCCTAAAGGATTCTCCACCCTCAGAGACACTTGCTCATTCATGGTCACTGTTACTTCATTAATAACAGCCAGGAAACAGAAAGAGTCTAGATATCCATTGGCTCATAGATGAACACTGAAGGTAGTACGCTTATACAATGAAACCCTGTTCTGCTATAAGGAAAAATGGAGCTATGCAACTCACAGGTAAATGGATGGAGGTAGAAATAATCATGATGAGTGAATCACACTGGATCTAGGAAGACAAACCCTGCTTATTCTCTTTCACATGTGGATGCTAGCTTGAGTCTTCAGATATATGTGTTAAAACTGTCGGGTTCAAGAGGTTAGGAAATCAGTGAAGGGGCTTCACGTGAAATTGGGGATAGAATGCAGCAAATATATAGGGGGACAAAGAATAAGGACACAGGAAGAATTACATGAGATAAAGGGTGAAAGGGAAGTATAGACAAGAGAGTCTATGGAAAGATAGATAAAGCTAAAGATCTTTAAAAAAGAGTTCAAGGTGGAGCTACCGGGGAGACATTGTTTCTCCCTGACACCACAGGTTATCATATGAAAAGTCCAGTGCCAGGTAATGGTAATTTAGTTTTGAGTGTTGGCCTGTGGGTGCTATAGATCTTCCCTAAGAACATGAGAGACCATCACCCTTGTTCTTAGTTATCCTCCAGGTCTTGATGGTGAGTCCCTATTGCTGAAGACACCACACATGTGAATCCTAAGACGTAGTGAAGTCAAGGTAGAATCAACATGGAAACTTCATCTTTACTAGTTATCTTTTATACTAGAATGTTCTATGCAGAGTTCTAGGGAGGAAAATTAATCAATAGTCTTACCCATCTGGGACCTCTATGTGCTACAAGAGTATCTGGTTGGCATGATAACCATCACCGCTGTCCATCCGTCTCTGTGATGCACTCCAAGTATTCCACTGAACCCAAGAGCAAACAGACTTTGGGGCTGTGTGCCTGAGCTGCACTTCCCATTTCTTACAATGACTTTATCTTTCCTGTTGCAAAAGGAAGTTGTGCGACATCACATCCTGCAGGCTTGCCAATTTAGCTTCCCCTAGCAACCCCTGTAATGGGAGCAGAGCTGCAGAATTCTGACAAATCTCATTCCAGGACATTCACAGTTAGGCCATGAGCTGGTGGGGAATGCACAGAGCTGCAGGCAGTGGTGCTCTGGAATGCATTACAATGCTTTATTGAATTAGTGTGGTCTCCTTCTCAGGCTCTCCTTCAGCCCTAATCCTATTAGTCTTTGCTAATATGATCTGAAATATGAAACATGCCAGCTCTAAATGTCTTAATGTAAATTAAATCACAAAACCCTTGTCATTCTTTAAAAGGATATCTATGTTAAAAATTGTTAGTTGTTCCAACAGCCTCTACCTTTCAGTATAATAATGAAACTACAGTAACTTGAAAGACAGAACTTCACAATCAAGGTAGTGGTTTATGTTAGAAAACATTATTTGACAATCTGTAAATAATAGCAGGAAAGGTAGATCCCGTAAACACAGTTAACTATTTTTTGAGACATTTTCTATGAATTTTAATGTAACATTCAATAAAAGTAGACTAATGTAAATAAAATTACTTATGCAATGTAGAATTGAAACAGTAGTCTGTTAGTCTTATTATGACTCTAATTTTTTTAATATTACTTATCCTTGCGTTGAAGAAGAATTTAAGAAATAGCAACCCAAAGGACTGAGTCATGAACAAAGGGAAAATCTGAACAGATCAACCATGAGTAATGAAATCGACTCAGTAATAAACTATGTCCCTCTGAATAAAGCTCAGGCAATGGTGGTTTCATTGCTAAATGATGCCAAATATTTGAAGAACTAAGAACAGCTCTTTTCAAAATCCTCACAAAATTAAAGATAGAACTCGCTCATATTCCTTTTACCTGAATGGCATTGCCCTTAAATGGAAATTAGACAAGGACAGTATAAGAAAAAAAGATAAGTAAGTGACTGACGTGGACATGACCTAAAACCCCTCCAAACACCAAAGAACTGAGTTCAGTAGTCTATTAAAAGGATCACCTACTACTATTAAGAGGGGTTTATTTCTCACATGGAAGGAAAGTTTATCATGCATTGATCAATCCATGTGGCATGTCATAGTAACAAAACGAAAGAAAGAACTTTCTGATCATCGCAGTATGAAAAGGTCCTTGAAAAGTTCACATCCATTCATGGTTCAAAATAGTGGTCACAATAAGTGAGACAGAGAATGAGTACAGCACAACATAATCCACTGATACATTTGATAAACCCTCAAGTCATGCCAGACTTACTGGGAGAGTTGAAAGCATTGGCTGTAAAGCATGGAGCAAGTCAGAGCCATTCATCTTCACCACTTTCAGTCCTTGCTGATAGTCCTTACCACAATAATCAGGCAGGAGAAAAGAAACAAAGAAATCCAAAAGGAAGAAGTTGTACTGCCTCCTCTTAGAAAATAACATCTTGCATATAGAAAATTCTAGACTGCACCAAAAAATTGTTTGGATTAATTAACACATTCATTAACGTTCAAAAGGTAGAAAACTAACACACACACACACACACACACACACACACACACACACACACACAATCAGTGCTGTTACTATATATTCACACCAACCTAGAAACATGAAGTGAGCAAGCCCAATTATAATAATGGTAAAACAAACAAAAAAGACATTATTTTATATGATATTAAACTGTTCTACAGTAAAGTCTACAAAAGATTAATAAAAAAGATACAAATGAATAGAAAGGTATTATATATTCATGAATTAGGCATATTAATATTGGGGAAATACCCATAATCCTAAAACAACCTACAGATCCAATGTACTCTTCATCCAAACAACAAGGTTATCTTTTACCAAAAGACCATGATTCTGGAATTCATATAGATCCAAAGAAGATATTTAAAGGGATCCATGAAGAAATACAAAAAACTGAAGGTACAAGATTACATACTCCCAAGTATACTGCAAAATTGCAGTAATAAAAACAGCAGGGTCCTGGCATAAACAGACACATGAGCCAAGGGCGCAGGGAGGCAGACACAAATCCATACCTTCATAGTCAATCTGGTTTTCAATAGTGATCCCCAAAATATACAGTGATGAATGGTCTTCTTAATAATAATAACATTAAATTCCTATATGAACAAATATTAAAACCAGGCATTCATACTACCTATTATGTAGAAACCATATATCTATTTCAATTCAACATGAATTAAAGACTTAAAACTATGACTCAAACCTATAGCATGTCACAAAGTGGATTGCATTGATGTGCACAACACTACTGTTAAAAACACAAGCACAGACACTTATGCAAATGGGGCCAAAATAGGGAACTAAGATTTCATCAAAGAAAAAGCTTGGTAATAAGAGCTTAACATCCCATCATAGTAGGAACTCAACTATCAAGAAAAAGTAACTTGGTTAAAAAAAAGAGCAAATGACTTAGACATTTCTTGAAAACAGACATACAAATACCAATGATATAAAAATTAAGTCGGCAGCATAAATAATGCTAAGCAAAAATCATATTAAAAACATGAGCTATCCTCACCAGAGATAGAATGGCTATTGTTTACCAAGGACAGAAGAGAAGTGTTGACAAGGGTGTACAATCAAGCTCTTGACACAATTGGTGGGACCCTACATTATGACTGCCTTTATGTAAAACAGTATGAATTGTTATGTAAAAATCAAAAGCAGAACTAATCTGATCCAGAAAGGTCATGTAATTCTTGGGACCGTCTAGACAGAACTGCAGAAACTTGTTTCTCAGTATGTCTATGAGTACATTGAAGATACTTTTCAGAAACCCTGTCATTTAACATCTGCAGGAGAATATATGGAGAGAGACAGCTAAAACTGAGGGCCATTTGAAAGGTAGTATTAAAAACCCAATATAATAGAAGCTGCCTGAAATATATACATATATGAAGGAGACATAACTGAAATGGCCAAATAATGGGGGAGACTCAACTGGCCCTTTCTTGTCACCAAATGAAGTTTCCAGTGTCAGGATTGGATTACAACTATTTTATTTGTTGGTCATGCTCGCCACAACCTAAAAGCAAGGCTCGGTTGTTAAAGACAATACCTACAGAACTCATTAAAAACTGAGAAACTGTGCTGGTGCCTACATGGAGCCTTGACTTTTACAGCTGGTGTCTTTGGCACAGGAAAGAGTGCTGCAAGGTAACGAAAGAGAAAGGTAAACACCAACCCAGCTACAAACGCTTTGATCTACAGTGGTGTCCTGCCTGTACAATAAGCTAGTGTAATGGTGGCACAAAATTGTGGGAGTGGCCAACCAATATCTGATTTGATAACACCCATCTCATGAAATATAACTCATACTCAGCACTCTTACATTGACCCAGAACCTGAGACGAGACCACCCAGGCATCTAAACAAATACCACTGGTGTAGAACAGACAGACAGCACCAAAATGTAGCAAAGGACTCCTAATGAACTTCGGCTACACCAATAGTTCTCAACCATCCTAATGTTGCAACCTTTTAACACAAGTTGACCTGCAATCATAAAATTACTTTTGGTGACAGTTCACAACTGTAATTTTGGTAGTTATAAACTTATAAATGACTATATAAATATCCGATAGGCAGGATATCTGAAAGGGGTCACAACCCACAGGTTGAGAACCAATGTCTGCACTCATAGGTCATTGGCATCATCATCAGAGTTTTCTCCTGCATTTCATGGGAACAAGTACAGTGGCCCACAGCTAGACATTATTCAGAGAATGAGAGATCTTAGAACACTTAGTCCTCAATGAGGCCACGTCTCCATCAAATCTCTCCCCAAGGCTCAGGAAACCCTGGGAAAGAGGAGGCAGGAGGAGTACAAGCGCCAGAAGGGATAAGAACTCCAGGACAGCACAGCCCTCTAAATCAACAGGATTAACATTCAAAGAAACCCACAGAGTCTGGGGCAGCATGTGTAAGGCCTGCCTGCTTCTGCACCAGGTTAGTGCTTTTATGGGACTCCTGAGTGTGAGAACAACTGGGGCTCTTCTTGGACTCTTTTCCTTCTATTTATTTGTTTTGTTCAATGTTGATGTGTTAGCAATTGTTATACTATATTATTTACATGATAGTCCTATAGAAATCTGTTTTTTTCCCTTTTCTAATGAGAAAATGAAGTGCAGTGGATCTGGAAGAAAGAGTAGGTAGGAGGAATTTTGAGGACTAGAGAGAAGAATCCATAATCAGGATATACTACATGACAAAAACATCTATTTTTAACAGCAGGAGAAAGTCTTCTTTGTATGAACAATACCTATTCTTCAAGTTACTTAAACAATAAAGCCTAGTCGTTAACACAGGCACAGACCTCGACTAACCATGACTTACAATGCATTTCTATGAAGTAGTACCTTTATTGATCTACTTAGTAAGATTGAATACAGTTTAGAAAATTCGAAAGCTCCTTGAGGAAAGATGGGGTAAACTGGACTCAAACACTGGGGAAAACAGAGACTTGGGGCATTTGAGGTTTTCAGTGAAGCATGATTGGGTACCAAGAAATAGGGAGAAATGTAAGGTAGTTCAGGAAGTGTAGCATGAAGCACAGATGATAAAACAAACCGACTCTTAGATGTAGAGGAGCTCATGTGTGCTGTGGAACTGTGGAAAGAAGTGACTGTTGAATGAGACAGAAGACAGATTCATGGCGAGTTCTGAGTGGCAGCCTGCGATGTGCTGTGTGGAACAAGAAGACTGGAAACTATAAATAGATGAAATGGCATTTTTAAAAATGGCACATGCTTTAGGAAGATTAACCCCTGTTTGCTAGTAATTTATCTTGAAGAGAATTTCAATAATTTTCATTTTAATTATTATAAAATGGTTTCATATCTATCACCCTGCATTAAGTCATTTATCATGTGTTGAGAGCTGGTTGTTTGCTTGTTTGGTGACCTTCTGAAAACTCTGATAATGGAAAACACACAAATGCATCAGGTGTAGCAATCATTTAACTGCTGGCCTTTCTTTCTTACTCCAAATGACTTGGAATCTCACAGTGAGAAAAGCCAACCTTGAGTGACAGCTACCTCTAAGAGTCCAGACTCCACATACTGTCTTGGGGATGGCAGGCTTGTTTCTTTTAAAAAAAGTATAATTTCTATTCTTCACGAAGCTTTAATAGAAGAAACTGTAAAATTTGAGTTTTTAACATGTTAGTTTTTCTTGGGACTTTTCTGCAATAAAACAAATTCCTATCAAACACACAATGTGGAGATTAATATGGGTAAGAAAAGTTATTTTGTTCTGTGTTTGTAACCTGTCTTATTTTAAATCATAAAGCTATTAAGGCTTGATTTTCTAACATAACATGGGATTTTCTGTTTATTTATTTTAATCTTGCTGGGTTGTGAGAAAAGGATGTCAATAGCATTACAAAAGAAGATTGACACCAGAAATGATGCGATTTTAAAGACTTCTGCTTTCAGCCATGTCCTCTGGAATTTTACTAATCCCTGGAGGTCTAACTATTCAGACATACAGGGGTACGTCGTTGCATGGTGAATGGAAAATTTCTCACACAGCTCCCTGATTCCTTATGTCCCTATCCAATAACACATGGAAGGCAGGATATTCAACCTCTGCCTTCTGAGTAGGCTGGTTCTGAATAATTTTGGGCAGAATATACAAACTGTATTTAGAAGAAGTTCTAAGTGGGTGAGTAGAGTCAAGTCTTGTAGAGTTTCCACTTTCTTGCTGTATCATAGTCGTACTGTTCACAGGTTGAATGGTGTATCAGATCTCGAATAATGTCCAGATCATAGTAAAGGCTTGTAAAAAAGGGATTGATTAATGAAAAAACATTCCCCAAGGACAGTATTACATATCTATATAAGAAATACACTATCATATTTCAGAGGTGAGAATCATTTACTCATGTTAATAGTTACATAACTTCAACCTAGCCAGAAAAATAAATATCAAACTTTATAATTTAAACTTTGAATAGGACAGGCATTTAATCTAAAATTCAGGGAATGTATAGTGATCACACTCTTTAGAGACTCCATCCTGTTATGTAACAGCTAAGAAAAAATCAAATTTAATGCGGTAAAAAAAATCTTCTTTTTATCTTCCTTTTTAAGGAACTATAATAGTACAATTATAACTCACTATATCCAAGAAGGACAACATCAACCTGAAATGGAAGCTTTAAAATCCCATTAATTATGTTTTCATCCTTCCTTCCTTCCTTCCTTTCTTTCTTTCTTTCTTTCTTTCTTTCTTTCTTTCTTTCTCTCTCTCTCTCTCTCTTTCTTTCCTTCTTTCTTTCTTATTTACTTACTTTTTGCAGGGAATGAGAGATCACTATGAGTTCTGATCGTTCCTAAACATCCCTATCTTGTGAAAGCCTTTTTAATCATTCTGGGGGGGGGGTGGTTTAC
Source organism: Rattus norvegicus (assembly GCF_021556685.1). Lineage (NCBI taxonomy): Eukaryota > Metazoa > Chordata > Mammalia > Rodentia > Muridae > Rattus > Rattus norvegicus. The sequence continues at coordinate 232,666,319 of NC_141535.1, read as the reverse complement.
CGAGAACATCACCACTAAACATAATGTATTTCTTCATTATTTCTTTATTAATAATGTAAACATCTCTTTACTGTTCTGATGATCCACTGCATACATTTTTATCTTTCATATTTAGATTTTGATCCACAAGTTTTCAGGTTAGATAAGTAGAGAAGATAACATGGATGCAGACTTGTTGGTAGAGCTTATTTTTAACTACTGCACACAAACTCTGTCAGAGTACACAATTTGGAAGCGATATGGCTGCCCCTTGTGTTCTTCTGTTAACTAAGTGTATGACTTTGGGGGAAGTCCTTCATGTTATTTGATCTAGCTTCTTCAAAAGGGCAATGCAGCTTAAATTCCCAAGTCAGGGAGTTGTTGCAAAGTTCGGTGTGTAAAATTCTTAGTAGAGTAAATGCAACGTGAGTTAGCTAATGTGGTTTTAGAAGCTAGAATATGGGGGTTGGAGAGATGGCTCAGCAGTTAAGAGCACTGACTGCTCTTTCAGAGGTCCTGAGTTCAATTCCCAGCAACCACATGGTGGCTCACAACCATCTGTAACAGATTCTGGTGTATGTCAAAACAGCTACAATGTATTCATATCCATTAAATAAATAAAATATTTAAAAAAGTAAGCTAGAATATTTTCATTGTTTCCTCAAACATCCTCCTGATTTGAACGTCACTAGAAGCCTAACAGCTTCTGTCTGACAAGCTTTACTCTGCTTTGTCCACCGCCCTTCACGGAGCCCCTAAGAGAGAGGAGGGTGCATTCACTTGCTGGCAGTGGGCTCAACAGAGCAACAACAGCATTCCTTTCACTGATGGTGAGAAATGGCCCAGGTGAACTTGAAGGGGACAGGACTTGGATATGCGAAAGAACTCCAGGTCCCACTATGCTATAACTGATAATGTTCCTCTTAGATGACAGCAATGGATTTTGTTTTAAAGAAACCACAACATTGAAATACTATTATGCATGAAATCACAATGAGACCTGTATTACTGTTTTCTACAGGATGAAGTCTTTACCAACAGAACTAAATATAGAAAAGTAGTATACTACAATAAATACAAGAAAGCCTGCCTTTGGGTTCTCACTTGGCTGGTACCATAGATAACCTTGAGCATGGACAGCACCAGAATTCTCACTGTTCTTAAACTCTTCCAAACTATTCCAAGTATGCCTCACAGGAGATTGGAAAGGAACATGAGCTATCTTGAAAAGAAGCTACTACGACAGGAAGACAGTGGAGCAGTCTTCCAGTACCTAACAGCTTCCCTTTAACATACTCTACCACATTTTCTAGTTTGCTCTGCTTTGCATGTGGCCACAGAGCAGGACTAGGAAATGGCATGGAAGTGTATGTGTAGTCTTTCTTGCTGAGCCTTTGGGAGAAGACGGTGGACTTCTACCCTCTGCTATTCCTCCTCCTGCAGTTGGATACAAGACATGATATCTGAGACGATGACTGACATAGTTGGTCGCAGAAGGCACAACTTTACCTCAATAGGTCTCCTATGAAAGGCTGCCATAGAGGCGGGTACTTGTTCTATTATGACTGAGCCATTCTGTCTTCTGGGATATCTGAATGTTCTTTATGCTTTGGGTAATATAAAGCCTTAAATAATAGAGACCATAGAAACTTAGCATACATGTAACTTAGTACACAGGAAGCTCTCAAAATGAAGAAATGCAAATTACACAATACTTTTGGAACTTGATTAAAAACTCAGCTCAAGGTTATTAAACATTTAAAAATTATAGTAGTTGAGATTCTTGTCAAATATCAGAAAGTTTAATTTTAATATATCTAAAACACTGAAACATTAAGAAAACTCACATATATATATGGGTGCATCTATCTATCTATCTATCTATCTATCTATCTATCTATCTATCTATCTATCTATCTATCTATCTAATACCATCCTCAAACCACTATGCAATAATTCAAATTGTCACTTCTGATATGAATATTGAACTGAGACATTCCGTCATTGTGTTTGATTACCATCATCATTCTTTTACAGTGAATACCTTTAGATGTTGTAAAAGATAACAAATTTGAGAGAACAGAAAAATAATACCTGATATTGAATACTGTTTACAACTTGTAATATCATCATGTTACTTCCACTCTAACACCAGAAAGAAAATGGAAACAGAGTAATGGTTTCCCATCCTGACTCCAATTCCCTGAGATGTTTACATAACTGCATAACTTGACTACTGAACAGGCCGCTTCAGTCACTTGTCTGCTTATATTTCCAGTTTGTTCTCTGCCTTTGTATACGTATGTGTGTATGCATGCATGTATGTAGATATACATGCTAATTTATTCCTTTCAAAGGATACATTCATGTAATGGTGGCTAAACAATTTCCAGAGGAAGAACATGAATACAAACTATTTAATACATGTAGGCACACGTGCAATATGTAGAGTCATGACTGATAACTCTAACATCCATAAGGATTATAGTGATTTACCGTTTTTAGTAAAGAAAATTATTGCGTAGGAAGATTCAGTCTCATTCATATGTACAGATTGCTGGAAACGCAGCTGGACTTCAGCAGAAAGTGGACATGGCACGGTCAGTATGTTTGTGCTTAGATCATTCCTGTGTACAGTAATGGGCATGCTATTCATCTATAATTTTCTTTTTATCTGTAAGAAGGCATATGCATACTTCATATCCAATTATATTCCTTTATAACTGCACTAATGCCAGATTCCACTTACTTCTGTACTATTGTAATTTGGTGATTAATAAACGTCCTTGGGAATATACTCAGAGACTAATAATAAGCTGTGTGTCTACTCATCAGTGTATGTCCAGCGTGCATGCTTACTCCCAGAATCTCAGGAAATACAGCTTCATTTAGTCTATGCTGCTACAGAGAGAAAAGGGAAGTAATTATGGAATGGGCTTGTAACAGAGCCTCCTTTATAACTCTTGATATATATATATATATGTGGCATGTGACAAAAAGTTCATGGCCGTCTAAAATCTTCTCCTGTCAAAGAAATGTCCAATGATGATTGGGACCAACAGTTCCATTAGGATTGCTCTATGTCATAAGTCCAAGGGCTGGTGTGGTGGGCTCATCCTAATGGTCGGCAAATTTATGGGGTTTTCAGGATTCTAGCTCTCCCCTGGTACCCTCTTTAAAGTACATGTGGAGCTTGCTGTTTGTCTCTAGCAAGGCAATGTGGGGAGGTCACAGGAAGGAAAGCAGAGTTGAAACTACAGGTAATACACAAAGAAACATGTGTGCCCCCTGGAATAGACAAGTAAGACCGAGGTAGGAGTGGTGCCAGAATAGAGCTATTGAAATGGCATTATAAACACTACTTTCTCCTTGATAATTTTCACACGCCCATTACATTCTACAACTTCTACAGCTTTGTAACTAAATTTCATATCCCTTCATCTGTCTTAGAAGTGGCACTTCATCCTTGCTCCAAGTTCCTCGCTACTCAGAAGGTTTTCACGTTTGTTGTGAGATTCTATCACATAGGTGAATGCCTAGCAAGCCCTTTATGTATCCTTTCTACTAAAGCAGAAGGGGCCTGGGCTCCAATGATGTTGGAGGAATCCCTATGAGTTCAAATGTCCTGGATAGAAAACTTGCTGGTTAAAAAAATAAACCACAAGGCAAAGTTTAAAAAAAAAAACCTGAAGTAATGCTGAGAAGGTAAAAGGGGCCACATGAAGTCTTGCCAAGGTTCGTCTTTTACATAAAGCTGCAGCTGGGACATCACGGAGGAAATCTCTGTCCTTTTTATTTCTGGTTCAGAGGATTTACATGCTCTTTCTAATGATCTGGGCCTTCAGCTCTTGGTAATGTATCCCAGTCCCCAGCTTAGCACTCATGCAAAATTGAAGCACTTTGGAGACAGTTTAGTGGCTGCAGATGAATCTCAATGTGCAGGAAAAGGCATAATGGCTATTTAGCACTTGCTAGGAGAAGCTGAGGAAGTCAGGGGGAAAAATCTATTGAACTTGAGCCATCTGGGAAGCCAACTGAGAGAGACTACATTCACAGTGTGTTTTGCATTCCCATTGCGTTGCTAGTCAAGCGAAAATGTGTGTGCATGTGAGCTTGTGTGTGTGTGTGTGTGTGTGTGTGTGTGTGTGTGTGTATGTATGTATGCATGTGTGGGTGCATGTGTGTACGTGTATGGGCTACTGTATGTATAAACCTGTAAATGTGTATGGACACGTGGTTGAAGACATTAAGGAGTGAAGACTGCTCTTTGCACTGGCATTTTGATTTGGCTTTGGCAACTACATGGGGAAAATGTGATCAAGAGAGCTTTTATGCCTTGGTGAGATGAGGACTGGTACAGGGTAGGGTTGGCACAGATGCTGTGGGCATGAGGAAAATGAGGTTTAAGTAGAGCCAGAATGAGCAGCTCCCTTCCTGTCTCTGGCTCAGGGTATAGCATGGCCAATAATACGAGCTCAGGGAAACTGATACCAAGTACTAGAAGACAGTCACCATCTGTTACAGCTGTGCTTACGAATAGCAAGGAAAGCAGCGAAGCAAGGCAGGCAGGTACTTTTGCTCTGATGCTCTATCACTCCTCCTTACTGCGACCTTTGCTTGACTCATACTTGGTGACTCTACCATGGCTGTGCAATGCTTTCCCAACATTCTTGTTTGCTGGGCTGCATGCCTGTTTAAATAGAGAATTTGAGGCAAATAGGCAAACATGCAAATAGCAGATATAGGAAAAAATATATTCTGTTCTCAATGAAATAATAGTCAGGCTAAATGGCATACCCCCACCTCCAAAAAGAAACCTCTATACTGGGAGCCCTGGAGTCGATGAATGTAATGTTGTTTAGCATGTGCCCTTTTTTTTAAAAAAAATCATCAATGAAAGAATACTGTAACCACCTTGGATTGTCTCGGCAGGCACCAAAGCTAACAGCAAGTGTCCTCATAGAAAACCCGCAGAGGACAGCCACAAGGGAGAAGGTTATATAAAGAGTGAGTCAGAGGCTGCACTGATGGGCCGCATGCTCAGAGCAACTACCAGAGGATGCCTATTCCTCCTGAGTCGTTGGGGAAAGAAGGCTGGCTCTGTTCAATTTCAGACTTCTGGCCTACGAGAAAAGAAACTTCAGTTGTTTGAAGTCACCACATCTGTGCTAATTTATGACAGTGGGCCTATTAAAGAAGTACGGCAACGGGAAAGATGCCCTGTCTGTGTCCATATACAGAGTGGCCAAGGGAGTCTGACAGAGCAGAAAGTGAGCACAAGATGTCTGCCAGGAAGTGGTCTTTCTGGTTTCACAAATGTCTCCAGAATGGTGTGGAGAGGCAGCTGCTTCTTCTTCTTCTTCTTCTTCTTCTTCTTCTTCTTCTTCTTCTTCTTCTTCTTCTTCTTCTTCTTCTTCTTCTTCTTCTTCTTCTTCTTCTTCTTCTTCTTCTTCTTTAACTTAATTCCACACACAGCACACCATTACGAAGGACCATCCAGGTTGTAGTTGTAAAAAGGAGGCATAACATTCATTCCCTGCCATTTCTGGTCTTGCGCTGCTCAGCACATTCCCCTGGGTTTTTCCACACAGATTTTAATTCGCTTCAGATTGAGAGCCCCCACATTCTTAAGAAAGAAGCTTGTTGTCTCTCTGTCTCTGCAGTTTAATAGGTAGAAACAAGGGATACAAAATTGAAGAAAGCAGGGGCTTTCTTCCTTGTAACTCTATTTATTCGGACTGCAGAGAAACTCAAGCAAATGTGAGAACCTGTCTTTTCCCTATGGTTACTCTTGGCTGTTTTGACCTTTTTTGTTTCCTCTACACGATATGTCCTTTATAAGATCTCAGTTATTTCTCTACTTTTAGTTCCAAGGCAAGTTCCCAGTTCATTTGTGGCTTCTGAACAGACTATACAAACACATGCTGCTTATGCGATACTCTTAACAACGCGATGTCTCTTGTTAGATGGTTTTCAAGCTGAGCTGCATGGCTGGATCAATAGAGAATTTGAGGCAAGTAGTCAGACACAGATAGCAGATATAGAAAAGTAGCTACTCTGTTCCCAATAAATTAATTACCATTAGTCTGAGGGCTTGTGACTGAACAGTCACAATATCTATATATCTTATATCTTCTTATACCATGTTCAGTTGAGATCCTCTGGAGGCCTGCTCTTTTCTGAAGAGAAGTGGCAGATGAATGGAACTGGGTCAGAAGAGAGGTGGGGGGAACATCGAGGAGTGGAGGGAGCAGAGACTGCAGTGGGCATGTATTGTATGGGAAAAGAATACATACAAGCATACAAATATACATACATACATAATACATACATACACTCATAATACATATATACACACAATATATATACATAATGCACACATAATACATGATAACACACATAAATGTATACATAATACATACATGCATACATAATACACACATTTATTCATAATACATATGTACATACATACATAACACATACATATACATATATATGTACATATGACATGTGTACATACATACCAACACATACATACATGCATGCATACGTACATCATCATTTAGAAATGGGCTGAGACAAAGAAGTCTGAATGCATGCTCTCCAGTCATTGTCAAGTGCAATGAGGGTTAATAACACTGTTAACATTAAGTTTCTGTTTGCTCTTTCCTTCACTCTTTGGGAAATTCCTTCCAGAACAGATTTTTATAGTCAGGTTAAACCTTTGGTGAAATTAGGAGTGAATGCAAGACATCTCTCTTAATATGAATTGTTTTGTTGTTGTTGTTGTAGATATGCTTCCTACAGGCTGTGCCTGCTTTTTCTGCCAAATACACAGATACTTGGCAAACTGTAGCAACTGTGTTATACATGCTGGCTTTGTATTTCCAAACGTTCTTCGCAAAGGATCTGGCACGAGTGGCATGAGGAGAGAGATCTGGGACTAGCTGGCTCAGGGACCACTCAAGATTGCTGGAAAGTTGGGGCAAAGACCGGGATCTAATCTCGTCATTTCTCTGTTAGCATTAGCCACTGCGGGTGGAACTTTCTAACTACTGCTCTTCTCTACTCCTTCTTTAGGGGCCCAGAATACCTTAGGGAGAAAGAGAACTGCTCTCAGGATTTTGAACAAATTGTTGGAAAAATTGTGGGCACTAAGAATTAATAACACAGAAACTTGGATGAAAGAAAACAATTTATCTCTGAAAGAGTAAAGAACAGTGTGGGCCACAGTCTTATTATCATCTAAGTTTGTTTATATGTAGTAAATAGGGTCAGACATTTAAAGTATTATTTATGTGAATGTGCATACATGTGTGCACGTGTGTATATGGCCAGGCATGTGGATCAGAGAGCAATCTCATGTTATGTTCCTTAGATACCATCTACCTTGTTTTTTAACTCTACCAATTTCCCAGGCCTTTGCAATCAGGCTGGCTGGCTGGCCGGCTGAGGAGTCATAGTGATCTGCCTGTCTCTGCCACCCGATTGCTGGGATAACAGGCACCTACTACTGTACCTGGCTTTGTCTTACCAGGGTTTGGGGCTTCAACTTGGTCTTCAAGTTTGTGAGGTAAACAATTTACAGACTAAGCCTCCTCCCTACCCTTCCCCCGCCTCAGGAAAGAATATTAAATTTGCAGACAAGGTTCTGTGAGCTTCAATAAGCTGAATTTCTTTTTAATAGAAGTTATTTCTTCTGTGAGTACCTTAAGCAGGATGCTTTATCTGTTTCATGTTCTTTCTCGTGAAAAGAAAGTACAAGAGACCTTTCTTAAACTTCCATTTCACCCGAAGGTTAGATTGGAGAAAAAAAAAAAAAAGAACTACATGATCTGACAATACTCTTATTCTACTTTGAAGTGGGCATTTTTAAACTGGAAGGCACAGTGGATGCATGGTTACTGGGCAAATGGCACCATTGCCATAGCAACACAATCACTAATGTTGTTCTCAAAAGCCCTGTTTGGATATCAAGTAATCTAGATGACGAATGTCCTTGGATACCTGCTTCTTATTGTAGCCCCTGGGTGGGCATGAAGGGTGGGATTTGTTTTTTTTTCTGGATTTATGAACACACAAACACATAGTCACAAATACATATATGCAAATACATATTGGTATACATGCATATTTTAAATGACATTAATCAATGCTTTTGTCTTAGGGAAAAGAGGAAAAAATGGGTATTTTCCAGATTATTCTTATTACTAATTTGAAATGTCTTTATTGCACTAAAACGCCTCACTATACACAATTTTAGAAACTCTTTGGTTTTCTCTAATAAAACATAGCTTGTTAAAATCGCACAGAAACATATCATGCTTTCTTACCTTAACAAATCATGCTGCACCCATATTTGTTCACTAAATGTATGCTATTAACATTTTCTAAGCAATATGAAATTTAGACAACAGAAACATTACAGTTCTGCGAATGTGCTGTACAGTATATAGGCACAGTTTATAGTATTGAAATTTTTCAAAATGATGCTCGAAAGCAGAAATTGAACAAGTGAAAAGAAAGAATTGAAACATGTAATCTAAAAAATATGTCAGGCACTCACTTTTGTTTGTAAGTTTAGACAATTATAGATACACAGGCCAGGTTTATACACAGTATACATTCATCTGCCTAGCAGGGGCCCATGTCTGTGATAAACTGGAAGTCGAAATCAGTGACCAAAACTCCAGCTCTGGAACTTGACTGAAATCTATTTCCATAGTTGCAGCTGAGATCATGTCAACTGTGGAAAGCTGCAATAACATTCGCCATCACAAGATGGCGCTGGCTTCCGCTGCGCCCCACGTGAAAAGCTGGGATAGCATTCACCATTACAAGATGGATCTGGCTTCCGCTGCACCAGCCCGACTTCCTTTCAGGAAACTAGCTGTGTGTGCATTTGCAAGAGTGTGTTCGCGCCAAGTCTTTGCCCACCCCGGGGTGTGCCAGTGAGATCATGGGTAAGCGACCAATCAGGCGTGGACGTGCCATGCTAGGGTTTTATTTATTTATTTATTTATTTATTTATTTATTTATTTATTTATTTTCTTTTTTTCGGAGCTGGGGACTGAACCCAGGGCCTTGCGGTTGCTAGGCAAGCGCCCTACCACTGAGCCAAATCCCCAACCCCCGTGCTAGGGTTTTATAAGCAGCGCCTTTCTGGGCCCCGGTCTCTCCTCTTCAAGATGTAATAAACGCTTTGCTGCAGAAGGATCCTGGTGTCCGCGCGTGTTCTTGCTGGCAAGACGATAGTGCGGGACAGTCAACCATGTCAACTCATGTGTTAAAGACTGATTTCAATAAATGTGAGATAAATATCAATCAATTGGGAACAGTAACAAGCCAGGAGTAAGTAGAAGTGTCTAATTCAGGATTACTGGTTTTCTCAACTGCTCTCTTGTGAAGGTATCAGATTGACTCTGTGGGCAAAACTTCTTGTACTATACAGATCGTTATCAATTTTCTATTTTGATTTACCCTGCCCTGGGGTTAGCATCATAATGCGAAGAAAAAAAAAACCTGTTAGTTTTTGCTACTCAAATGAATACCTCTGAGAAGGAAGTCAAGTGAATAATAGACATATTCCAAGACCATTTATTTTCATTGGCAGACGGCTATGCTATACATAGATGTCTCTGTGCTTACAGAGGCAATATAGCCATGACTCAAATTTAAAAGGCTGTGGTATGGGCTCAAATACACTTTCCAAATTTTATGCATCATGTTACAGAAAGTTAAATAAAACCCACACAGCTTCTTGTTAAAATGTTTGCTCTGGAGAAGTGGGGATAGAGGGGAAGATTGTGGGAGGAGGTGACTGGGAGAGGGGCAGTGTGCAGGATGTAAGTGAATAAGTAAAAATACATAAGTTAAATTTTAAAACTGTCCACTCTGTTAATGAGGGCTGAGTTTAAGATGTTTATAGAACACATCACATACCATGATGTACAAAGTAATCCTTCTTACAGAAGACTGAGCTGTTTAATGTGTTCATCGAATCACCTATACATGAAACAGTATGGATAAGTCCACCATCAGAACATTCATTGAATTTTAGTTACCTAAAATTAGCAGCGCGAGTAACTTATTCATTAGTGTGAATGTGTGTGTGTGTTTTTGTGTATGTGGAATCACATGTGTGTACATGACATATGTAGGAAACACATATGCCAAAGAGTACACTTCGAGGTCAAAGATGACCTTATAGGTCACTTCTCTACATAGTTCTTTGGGAGACCTCCAAAGATAGAATGCAAAACTCTAGATTTTCATGGCAGACGCCTTTAATTTTACAAACCAGCAAACACTTGACGCTAGCTTTAGGCTTGCAATGACCTGGAGATTAGACTGTTGCTGCGTCTAAACGTTATTTAATAGATATATAGTGAAGGCTTATGCTCTGTGGGTGGAGGTAAGAATTGAAAATAGCTGTCTCTCAATCTTAGAGAAACACCTCTTCAGATTTTTTTCCCCTCCTTCCAGAAGAAGCCCGCATTATTGTGAAAGGAACAAAGAATTCCAATAAGTAGGAGAGAGTTAGGAATTCTAGCAGCTGAGAAGCAGAAGCAGAAAAATCCTAAATTCTCAGACAGACAGGGGTGTATACTAAGTTCCAAGCTAGCCTGGACTACTTAAAAAGAGCCCATCTCTCTTTTGTTCGGAGTTATACACTAATTAATTAATAATTTACAAAAGAATCTATCTCAAAAAAAAAAAAAAAAAGAAAAGCCCAGAAGGCTAATTGGGTGAAGAATGAAGAATGTGTTGATCTTGTTAGTTGGTAAAGTAAGGAGGAAGCTACAATAACTGCATTTTTAAAATATTATGGGTGAGGTAACCTAGTCACAAAAGAACACACATGGTACATGTTCACTGATAAGTGTATATTAGGCAAAATACTCGGAATAGCTATGATACAACTCACAGACCATGTGACGCTCAAGAAGAAGGAAGACAAAAGAGTGGATGCTTCAGTCCTACTTAGAAGGGGAAACAAAATAATCACTAGAGGTAGAGGGAGGGAGGAACTTGGGAGGGAGAGAGGAAAGGGAGGGAAAAGGGGGGTTAAGATTAGGTGTGGGAGGAGACATGAAGAAATACAGAGGGTCAGAAATTTGAACTGAATGGAGTTGTGTAGCAGTGGGGGATGGGGAACTGGAGGTACCCACTAGAGAGTCCCAGATGCCATGGAAGCAAGAGGTTCCCCAGGACCCAACAGAGATGACATTAACAAAGAGAAGCTAGGACCTGTAGAGAATATATTCAGTGGTTAGGCATGGCCCCCATCTCAAAACTATTAATTGCTCTTGTCTAAAGGAAATGTAGGGACAAAGAGTA